>NC_056728.1:158635250-158762750 GCF_019279795.1 Protopterus annectens | reverse complement strand
CACTGTATGAAAAGTAGTAAATACAACTTCAGCAATTCAGAGTTGTGATCTACTTTTTTACTTGTATTAAGTAATAGGGTTAGAGCTGTGATTCGCATGTTTTTTTTTTTTTTCGGTCTCAGCCTGGAAACACTGTCTGGTTAAATGACTTGCTCAAAGTCAATAAGTTAGGCTGAGAGTGTAATGCCCACCACTGCTACCAATATGTGATGGCCACCAATATGTGTTGTCCCCATGATGGGCCAGTAATCAAGGACCCTGAATCCTCACCACTGACACTGGAGAGGGACATGCACTTGGAATACAAATGGATAAACTCAGTATTTCCAGATGGAAACATCTCTGCTTCAAGTATAATTTCCCTTAAGAGCACACAGGGAACACACACAGTCTGGGGTCTAGATGTCTCTAAATCTGTCTCCATCTAGGTGCCCAATCAGACTCCCCACTGGTACAGCTATAGGGTTAGGTCCTCAACCGAGTGTCCAAGCCAATTCCTCCAGCATCTTCTCTGTAAACCCAGTACTTCATGCCCAGTCTCTGCCCCAAGTAGCTGACACACACACTCTTTAAGATTAAATTTTCACACGCACACACACCTGAGAAAGGCTGGCACAGATTACCTGCTCTACCAACTTTCCCCAGACTATAAGGTAGTTATCACTGCCACCCGTCAGTTACTATAAGGCTTTTAAAAAAGAGTGCCCAAATATACTGTGTAATATTAATACTAATACAAGTGGTAGTAGTTCAACAAGATGGTTAGGCCTTCTGGAGTTGCCCACACGGTGTCACCAAATAAATATAAATACTCTCAAAGGTTAGATACTTTATACAAGGACCAGCCGCAATAAAAGTTTTAAATATATTTAATAATAAATAATACAAGTACATGAAAATACCGAATATATATTCACAGTAAACCACCAAGTTCAGATCACAGGAAATATTGAAAAGAACATTGATGGACAGACTCAGACAAATAAAGAAAAACAATATCTAAACTAAGCTTCACTATATTCCTGACTGACTCTAAGAGAATTACTATTCCCTAGTTAAGTTACTTACTACCGTAAGAAATTATGCTGTGGGTAAGAGTCTTTCTAGTCAAGCTTCCCAAACAGAATACTCAATACTCTCAGATTTCTCTTTGTAATCTAAAATATAATTTCCAAGAGGGCTGGCAGAATTACCTCATCTGGTCACCTGACTCTAGGTTCTCACAGTATTCCCCTTTGAAGCTGAGACAGGAAGGTAGTGCAGACAGCCACAATACTCATCCAAATGTTTATGGCAGTGCCTGGGGGCTCTCCTCTTTTCACTGAGCTAATGGACAAAGGCTCTTCACCCAGACCCAGCATCTCCAATCCTATTCAACCTGGTGGGATACCTTTTAATGGTTTAACAGCTCATTTGCAGTTCCCTTATTTTTCTTAAAATTAACCTCTGTTGTGCCGGTATCTTCTATTAAACATATACATTTAATTCAGCTAAAATAATACATGTACATTTATTTTCATTTCAGAAGGGTGTACTGTTGATACATTTCAACACAAGCAAAGCTCACAAATACATTTTCATCACAAGCATCAGTATAAAATTAGTTTTATATACAAATAATATACAATTCTAATGCATTTGTAGCACAATAATCTTTTATAATCAATTTGATATTCAAAGGACATATCATTCTTTAGAAAACTCCAGCTGTCTATGCTGGCACTTGCTTAGATCATCACATCCCCCCCCCAAGACTCAAGCTAGTTTTTGAAGTGAATCTTGAGAAACATGGCTTGAGAGAAATAACCCTATCCGGGAATATGTTACCCTATTCCCTGTCTTGAGAGCCCATCTGCATTGGCATTGCTGACCTCACTACGGTGTTGTACTGTCATGTCATATGCCTGCAATACTAAACTCCACCTTAATAACTTGGAATTTTGCTGGCTGACTCTAGGTAGCCATGTTAAGGGATTGTGGTCTGTAACTACAGTGAATTTTCTGCCTTACAGATACTGCTGAAGTTTCTGTAATGCCCATACTAGGTTCATAGGATCATAGGAGTTTACTAGGCTAATGGTTCTGGTGCCCTTACAAGCCTAGCCAAGAGTTTATCCCCAAAAAAAATCTCAGTCAGCACCTGTCACCCCATCAGTGAGGGACAAAGATGGAACCCCTTGGACAAATTTGTGATTTCCCATCCACTCATCAAGGTTGCACTTGAACAGGGTCAGTGAGATGCTTTGTTTGACGTGTATGGGAAGTCTATTCCAGAGATGGGGCAGCCTCTGGTAGACAAACCTGTCTTTCCAACAGGTTTTGTTGATGTCGCATATTAGATTCAGGCCTTTTGAGAGGGTAGTGCATGAGTAGTCAGACTTATGGATATGGATCATGTCTAGTAGGGCAGGGTCTGAGATTGCCTTGTAGCCAGACACAGATCACCCCTGAACAATCAGTATGATACCAAATAGAGTGATAGTGATAGTGATTTCAGCCTCTCTGCATAGGACAGGTGTTGGAGGCCATGGATTCTCTTTGTGAGGTATTTCAGTGGCCTTTCCAGTTGGTGCAGATGTTTGGAGAGGTACATCCCAAATAGGGAGTTATACTCAATTATTGGTGTAATGAGGGAGGAGTATAAAAAGGTAATAAGCTCCTTTTGTTCTGGATGCAATCCCTTTACTTATGAGATGAACCAAGTAAAAGGATTTTCTGACCACTGCCGCTACATGATATGCTCTTCAAATGTGAGGTTATTATCAACCTGAGTGCCCAGGTCTCTCACCACAGGTTGTGTGCTTAAGGGGTTGCTGTTGATGTGGTAATCGATAGGGGTTGTGTTTTTCCCGAATGGTATGATAATACAGTTTTTTGCAATTACCTTCAGGCCATGACTTTGGCACCAGTCAGTGATTGCTGTGAGACCCTCTTGCAGTATGTTAATATCATTTGGGGAGTCAATGACAACACCTAACTTACAGTTGTCTGCAAACTTGGTCAACCACAGGCCTTTTGTCTTTGCCTGGACCTCTGAGAAATAGATGCCTAACAGTAGGAGTCCCAGGGAGATCCCTGGGAAACTCCACTAATTGCAGGTTTGCTATCGGAGGTGGAGGTGCTGACTATTATAACCTATACTATGGCTTGACATTCCTTTTCTACAGTTGCACAGTATTCCTCCCTGGGTTGGAGTCTATGGCTGAGATATACCACTGGGTGTTCTTCTCCCTCTGAGTAAACCTAGCTAAGTACAGCCCTGACCCTATGGCTTGAAGCATTTACTTGCACAACAAATTATTTGCTATAATCTGGACTGACTAACACAGGGGGTCCTCCCAAAGCTCCTTTAAGCTTCTGGAATGCCAGCTCACATGCTGGAGTCCACACTACCTTATCTGGTCAGCTTTTCCTTGTCAGGTCTGTGAGGGGAGCAGCTATGGTACTATAATTGGGGCAAACTTGCCATAGTACTCCACTGTCCCCTAAGAATGCCCTCACCTGATTTTTGGTAACAGGGGCAGACCTTTCCTGAATGGCTTCCACTTTTGCAGGTTCTGGCCTGATCTTACAACTCCTCACTCAATGTCTCAGGTAGGAGACCTCTGCTATACTCACCTAACACTTACTGGGCTTAATGGTCAACTGTGCCCTCTGCAGTCTGTCCAGCACCTCCCTGACATACTGAAGGTGCTCTTGCCAGGAATGGCTATAGAAGGCAATATCTTCCAGGTAACCAAGGGCATCATCTCCTGCTCCTGCAAGGATACAATCTACCAGCCTCTGGAAAGTCACTGGGGAATTTTTCATCCCAAAGGGCATCTTTGTAAACTCATACAAGTCAAAAGGAGTCACTAAGGCTGACCTCTCTCTAGTGATGGGAGCCAAGGGCACCTGATAATAGCCCTTGGTAAGATCAATAGTGGTCAGATACTTAGCCCCACCCAGCTGCTCCAGGGATTCATCTGACATAGGCATGGGGTAAGCATCTGACTCTGTGTGAGTATTTAGTTTCTGGTAGTACACACACAGAACCTGGTGTTGCCATCTGTCTTTGATACCAGCACTACGTGGGAGGACCTGGGACTGCTGGACTCCTGGATTACTCCCATTTCTAACATCCCCTATATCACTTTCCTCAGAGTCTGTCTGACTCATTCGGGCACCCTGTAAAGGGCCTGTTTTATAGATCTTTGGGGCCCTGTATCCATATGGTGCTGCATCTGGTGGGTGCACCCTGGTTTCCCAGTGAACATGTTCACATCAGTCACCAGATCCCTCTCATGTTCCTCCTGCCATCTACTGTAAATACTCAGCACAAGGGCCTCTCTATCATGATAAGGTTTCATCCTGTTAACATGGTACAATTTGTTCCACTGCCTCCTGACTAGCAGTTCTACCATGTAGTTAACATCACTGACCTTCCTTTCCACCTTGAAGGGTACCTCTCAAGCTGCCTGCAGTTTATTGTGCCTGACAGAAATGAGAACCATCACCTGCTGCCCCACAGCATAATCTCTAGCTAGAGCATTCCTGCCACACCAGACTTTTTCTGCTGTTAGGCTCCTGACAGGTTCTCATGGGCCAAGCCCATGAGCTCCCTAAGCCTTGTCCTGAGGTTAAGGACATATGCCACAACAGGCTCCTTGTGGGATTCACACTCAGCCTCCTACTCATCACAAATCAAATCTAAAGGCCCCCTCACCCTATGCCCATACAGCAACTCAAAGGAAAAACCTGTGGATTCCTGGGGCACCTCTCTGTAAGCAAACAATAGATGGGAAAATATCTGTCCCACTTCCTCTTAAACTGGTCTGCAAATGCCCATAGCATGGTCTATAGTGTAGAGTTTAACCTCTCCACAAGACCATTAGTCTGTGAGTGGTAGGGGGTTGCCTTTAGGTGCTCTATCGGTTCTACCTGAAGAAGACCGACTAATCGCTGGTTGCAGAACATCGACAATGCAGAAGACATCCCACAGCACTCCCACGGACAAACCAGCAGGTCTGACATGAAACTGGCACCTCTGTGAGTCAGTATTTCTCTTGAGAAACCTATGCTGCTGAAAATCTCTACCAAAGCATTTGCCACCTTCTCTGTATCGATGGAGGACAGAGCCACTGCCTAAGGGTATCTAGTAGCATAATCTACTACCACTAGTATATACTTCTTCCTGTGGACCTTGGGGTACTCAAGGACCCCACAATAGTCATAGCCACCCTCTGAAATAGCTTCCCTATCACAGGTAAAGGCAACAAAGGAGCTTTGACCTTGTCTCCTGCCTTGCCTACGTTTTGGCATTGCTCACAGGTCATGCAGTATCCTGTTACATCCCTGGTAATCCCAGGCCAGTAAATGTTCTACATAATAAATCTCTTGGTATACTTTATGCCCAGTACAAAGATGCCTCTTTTTCTTGAGAACCAGGTGCCTCCCTAACTATCTCCCTCAAGCCTCTTAGTGTAGGGTCTGAGAGCTGAGCCTGTCTCAGCTCTCTCTCTTTGTAACATTTCTCAACTCCCCTTCCAAATGAAGTCTGGTATCCTCTGACAGTGGTGCCTCACTGTCAGCCAGGGTACTGCTACTCACTGCTGCCCTTGCAGTCACTCTGTCCAAGGGAACATCAGTACCCACCACCAGCTGTGGCTCATCTTCAGTCTCACTGCTACAGGGTAGTTCACTCCCTGAAGTAGCCACATCAGTAGTCATGGCTTCAGGTGTGCAGTCTTTCTGGGTCTCCCTCAGGCTACCAGACCCACATGCCTGTCTCCAAGCCTGACTGCATGTCACTGCATGCACACAAAGTACTGCATTATCAGAATCATTCCATATCAACACATCTGCAGGGATATCCTCAAACATACCTACTTGCTTGCTTCCATTTCCACCATCCCAATCAAGGTGAACCCTGGCCAAAGGCATTTGGAATGGGATCCCTCCTATAGCTCTAACTGGAGTGGACTGCCCAAGCAAGTACTGCACCTCTTTAACCACTGCAGACTTCACAATGGTTATATTTTAGTCCATGGTTACTTTTAGTCCTCGCACTTCACCCTCTGCTTCTACTGTCCACACTCACCTCTTCTAGGCTAGTTCCTCACTACCTTCTCCCACATGTATCTTGTCTAACTTCTCCTCTGGAGTCAGTCTTGCTGATTGTTTTTTACAATTGCAATTTTTTTAACCTCTCCCTACCCCCAATTCCCACCCACCCCAAGGGTCCTACCTTTATACTTACTTAACCACACCTCTTCCTCTTCCAATCTATTCTAGTAATTACTAGCCACACCTCGTCCTTCACCTACTACTCTCATAACACTCCACCACATTTCATCTTCTCTTATATCTACCTTAATAACACTCCCTTCCACCTTACCATATCCTTCACATTTCTCCAACCTCACCCTTTACATATATCCAATAATAAATCTGCACAATGTATAAACCTCATACCCAACTACTTATCCTACCTCTATTCATACTACTACTACTACTTCTTCCTCTAATCTTTGCCTACAGACTTACTTCCTATGAATTCCACTACATCTAGACTATCCCTATCCCAACAAAGAAACTAATGCTCCATCCATTCCACTCCTCCTTAACCATGCTAACAAAACAACTTCATCTAAATACCTGCTTGCAAAGTATCATAGAATACAACATCTGAAATATTACACCCTCAATCTCAGGAAAAATCTACTTCTATACAACAAATTCCCTAACCCAAAGCTACATAGATGTACTACTCCATATAAAAGATGGAGATATCCACCCTAACCCAGGCCCAACTAATACTGCTAGTACTCTCCACAGCCAAAATCCCTACCCAATCAATCCACATAGTAAAACATCTAACTCCCTCCATGTAGCCCATCTCAATAGACGCAGCATAAACAACAAAATACCTCAACTACAAGCTCTAGTAGAAGTATACTCCTTTGATATCCTCTGCTTAACAGAAACATGGTTAAAACCTTCTGCCAAAGACAATGAATTCCTTCCACCTGGATATAACATACTAAGACTCGACCGAGTAGCCAAGAAAGGTGGAGGGGTAGCTATTCTATTTAAATCAGGACTAAAGCTAATCACCCACAACTGTAAAATACCTCTTGATTCCAATGCTGAAATTCTCATATCCAAACTTCAAATTAACAATGCCAAATCCATCTATATCATCTGTATGTATCTTCCACCCGGTAATAACATTTCCACCATGGAAAATATTCTTTGCTGCCTTTCCCAATACTTGCCTCAAGAAACCATAATCCTAGGAGATATAAACATTAACTGGAGCTGCTATTGCAGCAGCCTCCCTACAACCCACATCAACCTACATGGTTTTACTCAAACTATTACATCCCCTACCAGGATCGATAAAACTAACCAGAAAGCTAGCATATTAGACTGGATTCTCATAAGCCATCACCCTCTCAACTATGATTCAGGAACCCTCCCTGATGATATAAGCGACCACTCACTTACCTATATTATCAGACACAAAACCCATACTCCCAATCCTATATCTGTCAAAAATATCAGATCCAAAAAGAACTTTAACCCTGAGCTATTCAAAAATGAACTAAGAACATGCAATTGGTCTCCCTTAAAATACCTCCCTTTAGAAGAAGCCATCAAGTGCTTTAACTCTAAATTTCTGGCTATTCTTAACCAACATGCTCCAACCAGATTAATTAGAGTCAAAACCAACTCTGCCCCATGGCTTTCAAAAGCAACCAAAGACAAAATGTACCTTAGAAATAAACACTGGGCCAAATGGAGAATGACTAAAAACCCTGTTGACCAACAAACCTTCAGACAGTTAAGAAACTACACTGAGAAAGCTATAATATCTGATAAAAAAAATTACTACCTACAATTCCAAAAAACTAATCAAAACAACCCTCAAACATTCTGGACTAGCATTAACCAACTACTCCACCCAGGTCAATCCACCACACCAAACCCTCAAGACACTGACCATACTAACCCCATAAATACAGCCAATACTTTCAATACCTTCTTTACAAATACTATCCAAACACTGGCTAGTCAGCTAACACCCAATAGCTTCACTATACCCACCTATAACTCTACCTCACCCCCTCCTTTTCATTTACAACCTGTCCCAACTACTTACATCCAAACCCTCATACAAAAACTAAAACCATGCTGTCCCTCTGCAGATCAACTACCTGCCGATTTTCTACAGCTATCAGCCAAATCGATAGCTTTCCCTGTTTCCATTCTGATCAATAGGACAATTACCGAAGGTCACATACCTAGCCATTGGAAAGTCTCTCATATTATCCCTCTCCACAAAGGCGGAAACTCTAATGAGCTCTCCAACTACCATCCTATTGCCCTTCTCTCCCCTCTAGCAAAGATCATGGAGAAATGTATCCATAGGCAATTACTTGACCACTTAACACAAAATAACTTACTTTCCAGCTGTCAACATGGTTTCAGACCTTCACACAGTACTACCACTGCCCTCCTTTCCTTTACAGATTATATTAACAAAAATCGTAACCTTAATAACGTATCCTTGGCACTATTCATTGACCTGTCTAAAGCATTCGACATGGTCAATCATCAGATTCTCCTCAACATACTAGAATCACTATCATTTGATGCACCTTCTATAAAATGGTTCCAGTCCTACCTAGATAAAAGACAACAGGCAGTTATTTGGCATAAGACTCTTTCTACCCTCCAAAAAGTTTCACTGGGTGTCCCTCAAGGGTCTATACTTGGACCTCTCCTCTTCTCAATATTTATAAATGACCTTCATATAGCCATCCCCCAAGCCACATGCATACAATATGCTGATGACTCGACACTTATATGCTCAGCCAAATCCACATCTGAACTTCTCTCTCATACCCAGAAAGTATTTAACACAGTTGAACAATGGTTTACACAACGTTGTCTTCTTCTGAACCCCAAAAAAACTAAACTCCTCCTCTTTAATCCCACCCACAAGTCCTCTCCACTTGATTTCTCAGTTATATCCACTAATGGCACCATCATATCACCTGACACTTCTACCAAACTACTGGGAATCACCATTGATAACAACTTGAGCTTTGACATCCATATCAACAACACAATAAAAACTGTCAAGAAAAAACTTGGCTCCCTCTGTAGAATTAAATCATACCTTTCTCCCACAGCTAGAACAACTATAGCCCATACTCATCTAATCTCTACCCTCCTTTATGCCTCACCTATTTTTACTAACCTTTCAAAAAATAACCTCAGCAAACTGGAAACTTCCTACAATAATATTGCTAGATTTGCAACAGGTAACCCTTACAGAACCCACCACTGCTTAAATATAAAGCAGCTGGGATGGCTGGAACTACAAAACTTGATTAAATTCCATCAACTAACCATCACCCATAAAACTCTGTATAAACCTTCCTGCACTCCTGTTCTATCTACCCTCATCACTCCATACACACATCTGAAATTGCTGCGTTCTTCTCACAAAACTCTTTTGTACATTTCTAAACCTAACAACAAAGCTGGCGAATCCCTCTTCTCCAATGCTGTTGGAAAAACTTGGAATCTTCTCCCCAGTGACCTCTCCTCTCTTTCCTCTCTATCACTCTTCAAAAATAGACTAAACCCCTTCCTTAGAACACACTGGTTGTGCCCCTGTACTAAACCTGACTAGGCAACTATCTATCTAATTGAACTAAACTCTGCCTAGCCTTCACTACTCAGAAATTAGTACATATTTTATCCCTATAAATTCTATTTTCCTCCCAAACTTCACTATGCAGAATCTCCCTTTACATTTCCTAATGAAAAATATACTTGTTTTTCTTCCTGTTACATTATGTATATACTTATCCTGCCCCCCCCCCTCCAGACCTTAGTCTTTCTATTTATAAATGACCTATAACTGCATACTGTATAGTAGAAGCATTCTGGCACTACAAGATTTTTTGCTTATTTTCACAGAATAATATGTTTAACCGGCAATATTGTTTTTCTTTTTATATATAATTAATTCTGTTATTTAGTTATCTTTCCAATTATTTTTTGTGTTTATGTACCTGAAATCTGCTAGTTTAATAGGAATTTTTTCATTTAGTCTTATTCTGTATATTGATTACTAAGCTTTTCATTTATCTGTATCTATGCTTATCTCCTCGGGCCTCTACTGAAAATGGACATGTATCCAGTTAGACTAGCCCGGTCAACAAATGTAAAATAAATAAAATAATAAATAATATCAGAGGCTGTATCTGTCTTGACAGTGGCCTGTTTCCCATCCACCAAGATTGGATATAAACTCTGGTGGTAGTTTGGTACCACTGTTGTCTCCAGACTGCTGACCACTGGCATTCCATTATTCCCACTTACTGGCTCCCCAGCTTTTGTTCCCCACCTTTCCTGCATGGACATCTATATGCTACATGGCCCCACTGGTTACATTTAAAACATATAACCCTTGATCCTGGCCATGTACTTGAACTGGTAGCTTCCCCTGTTACTGGCAGGCTCTGTACCAATTGGAAGGTATCTCATACATATGCAACAGCAACATCTTTAAATATAACAGCTACTGCACAGCCTGGAGCCCCTCACCTTCCTGCTACTCATGTTACTATGGATGTGCAATGGACAACAATGAATGTTAACAGTGTTGGAGTACTAGACCTACTGAACTTCCTTTTCTATCAGACAAACCTCCTCCACTTCCACTTCCAAGGCCCCAAAGACACAGTACTGTGAAACAGAAATGGGAAGGAAGCCGACCTTGAACATGTAGTCAAACACAGGTTTGAATTCAGTCTTTAACCTTTCAAGTAGTGTTTTAACTGATCAAGAACTATCATTTTTAAGTAAAGGACTTACATTTATACCCTCAAAGACTGCGGACATTTCCACTACTGTGTCTGAATTTAAATATTTTGTTAGAGCTTTGAATTTAAAGACTATGTTTGCTAATGCTGACTCTACATATTCCACACTTAAATGACACAGTACTTTTAATGCCATATAGTAATGAAGTTATAAGAATTTTTAAAGTGCTGTAAAACAGGATATGTATGAGTTATTCACTGAGCATAAAATAGGAACTTTTCATAATTTTAGAATGTCTGAACAGATGGCACTTAAAACTTTGACTAGCAATTCTGAAATAGTGATAAAACCTGCAGACAATGGTGGTGGTGTTGTAGTGATGGATACTGTCTTTTATATACAAACAATGCATGAAATGTTGTCCACTGATGACTACATTAAGATCACTAGACATGAACAAAGTAATATAGCTACCCATGTTTCTAGCAGCCAAGTAAAACTATACAATGAAAACAAGATAGATAAAGAACTGTTAGATTATTTATTGGTTAGAAACCCTAGGATACCGATAATTTATGGAATTCCAAAAATTTATAAATTCATCACAAACTCTCCTATGTGACCCATTTTATTGGGTAGAGGCTGGGTAACTGAACCAGCCTCTAAATACCTGGAGTTGAAGCTCAGAGTTAACTTTGAAAACACGGGCACTATTTTGCAAGATACGACTGACTTTTTACAAAGTTTGTATGATTGGGCTGTGGATAGGAATCTTACTCATTGCTATTCTGTCACACTAGCCATAGATTCCTTATTCACTATTATTCCATTAGCTATAGGGATGCAATCAGTTAAACAGTTCTTACTAGAACTAACAGAGTATGAGCAATCATTTACACTTTGTGTAATATCTTATCTTTGATACTTGAAAATAATGTCTTCTTATTCCGACAACTTTTTAAACAGGTATGGGGTGCTGCCATGGGCACCCCCATAGCAAATACATTTGCTAATATTGTTATACATATTTGGGAACAGGAGCACATTTTATCGGGTATATATTAAAAGACCAAAGAGTTTCAGCGAACACCTCTTGGTCAACACGTAAAGGGCGAATGGACTAAAGTGCGAACACTCAAAACAATTTATTTCCCTGGGAAAGAAACCGCTAGCACAAACACACACACATTCAAACATAACAACGTGGGGGGCTTCACCCCCACACACACCCCCAACTAAATATATCAACTCTGTGATCGCACTACAGTGAGGAAAGGGGCAAACCATGGGGATGGCCAAGTGGTTTCTTTACCAGGGAAAAAAATCGCTGTTTTGAGCATTCGCACCTTACTGCATTCACTCTTTACATGTCGACCAAGAGGTGTTCGCTGAAACACCTCTTTGGTCTTTTAATATAGACCCCATTTTATCAGCTGGCAACCCGTTTCTTGAGAATGTTGTATTTTATAAACAATTTGTGGATGAGTTGTTTATCATATGGAAAGGAGATTAAATTGCCTTCGATCTGTTTTTTAACTACTTATCTAATACACCTGAATTTTTGAAATTTAAGAAAAGCAACTCCTACTCTAGCACTGATTTTTTAGACATCACTGTTACTAAAAATGATGAAGGCTTCTTAGACACCTGTTTATATAAGAAATCCATTAAACATACTAATATATTACACAGAAACAGTATGCACCCACATTTCACTTTAAGAATCTAGGCAGTAATCAATTCTTAAGAGTAGCAAGATTAAATACACAAGATAATAAAACATTGGAGCAAATGAAAATAGCAGTCTATGATTTAGTAGATGGGGCTATGACAGACTAGAAGTTCAGCAGATATGTGAAGAAGTAAAAAAGAAAAGAGATACAGTTGCTGACCCCATATTTTCAGGCCAAGAAATTAGAAATATAGATAAACATATAGTACATGGTGCTAATTTTGGAAACAAACAAAAACTCAGATGTCCTTTGACCTATAACAAAAACACTTTAGCCATTAAGAACATTATTCGAAAACACTGGCATATACTCCAAGATGTACCTGCACTCAGTAATTTTATCACTCCACAACCTTCATTTTCACACAAGAGGCATATAAATCTAAAAAACATATTATGTTATAAGGAACAACATAGATCATGGTTCTCATTTAATTCTTAGAAAACAGGAACCTACAAATGTGAAAACTGCATGTTTTGTAAATATATTGACACAAGGAAAACAATAGTGCACCCAGTGACAGCCACAGACTTTGAAATCAGAGCCTATGGTAACTGTAATGCAAGAAACTTGGTGTACCTAGCAACATGCTCCTATTGTAATTCATTTTATATAGGAAAACCTTATAAAAAATTCAAAGATCATATATCTAGTCACCTCTCAGAAATTAAGAGACATATACCCACTAATGCTTTATGCAAACAAGCTTCAGAAGGGACCATCCCATAACTTTAAGTTTTTAATTTTAGAAGTTCTATTTGAGAACATAAGAGATGACAACATAATCCTTAGGACTGAGAGAGCAGAACTAAATTAGATTTTACAATTCAGGGCCCAGGTCAACCCAGGGCTAAATGGTGTAGCCTCTCTAAAACCGATACTTAAAGCTAAACATGAATCTGTGTAGGTTTAACTTCAACATATTTTGAGCTGTATTATCTGATTGCATCTATTTTGTATGTATGTTCAGTTTCATATGCATATGTACATACACACACACACACACACACACACACACACACATACACACACACACACACACACACACACACACACACACACACACACACACCCACGCATGCTTATTAATGTGACTTTTATTAATCTGGATTTTTATGCATACTAATGTGTGTTTTTATCAATGTGTTTTTTATACACAAGCATGAGTATTTATAAGTGTAATTTTTAAATGTACTGTATAACTACAAAGGGCGGTCACAGTGGTGCAGCGGTTAGCATTGTCGCCTCACAGCAAGAGGTTCTCTGGTTTGATCCTCGGCTGGGGTGCCTTCTGTGTGGAGTCTGCATATCCAGCCTGTGGTCACGTGGGTTTCCTCTGGGTGCTCCGGTTTCCTCCTATATCTCAAAGACATGCTGTAGGTGGATTAGACACACTAAATTGGCCCTAGGCGTGAGTGCGTGCATGTGTGTGCCTTCTGTCAAAGTTTGGGTGCCGGGCTGGCAACTTGACGCTGTAAAACTCCACTGCCAATCATGAGTGGACAGATGATCCGCTGTGGCAACCCCTAACCGGGAAAAGCCAAAAGAGGACTGTATAACTACAACATTTTATCATAATATGCCATACTGTTTTTTCCTGTTTTTCTTGTTACTTCTCCTCTAACTAAATTGACTTTTAATTGCCTATTAACTTAGACATGTAACTTTTATACTGTATGTAAACTATACACTAGCCTTTGTTGGCTGATATATTCTACTGAGGAAGCCCTCTGGGTGAAAGTTTTTACTTGTACATCTGGAAATTGCTTGGAATCATTAAAGGACTTCAGTTCACTCTGTGCACCTGGAAAATTGTTTGGAATTATTAAAGAATTTTAGCTCACTCTGCCCTGGTTTCCAGTGGTTTCTTTTTTTCATTTTTGAAATCAACTAATATCAGCTAAATACCCAAACAAACAGAATGAATTAAACAAGATAATTAAAATGTCCTCCTCATGTTAATAATTCTCTCTTGCTCCAGAAACAAAAACAACTCACTGTTTTCTCATCACCTCCATACTTCTAAAATTAATTCCCATCAAACCAAATGTGTTTTTTGAAAAGTATATCCCAGCAATTTTAACTATATCCCCCCAAATCCTTACACTTTCTTTTATTTAACATCAAACCACCATTCATTAAATAATGCTCAGTCTTTAAAATACCCTCTTTTATCCACCCCTTTCCCTTCACAATAAATATCAAAGCATCTGCATATGAGCAATAGTAAGGATCTCAACATGTGTATACATCCTAAGACTTCCTCCTTTCACCCTAACCGAACATTACTCAATACAGCATTCATAACAAGTTCAAACAACAAGCACCTAATGGACAAACCTGTTTTACACATTTTCATTTTTATTAATTTAGTAAACCAACCATTCACCTCAACTTTCACATCTGAAGACTTGAAAACAAAAAATGCCTCCAAAATAATCCAATGAAATCCAATCAAGAACACCAAGCACTAATCATAGGTGACTCTATAGTCAGGCACACTGATGTCCCACTCACCAGGCTAAACAAGGAGAAAGTTACTGTCAGCTGTCTGTCGTGTGCCAGGATCCACCACATAATGCATGCACTCAGGTCACTCCACAACAAGTACAAATACAACTCTGTCATTGTCCATGTCGGTATGAATGACCTGAGATGTACCTCCCTGGACTACATGGAAAGAGACATGGAGGAGCTCTCAGATCTTGTAGCCCAGGCAGGTATGACCCGAGCCCTGAGTAGCATCCTGCCATTGCCCAGAATGATACCACAGTACAAGGACAAAATGACTGACTTCAACAATTTGCTAAGCTTCTGGTGTCATTCTAAGGGGGTCCAGTATCTGTCTGCCTCGGATGACATGGTCGATAGACCATGATGCTTTGCCAGAGATGGCATGCATCTGTCTCCCCTGGGATTCAGGATACTGGTAAAGCTCTTGCCACCCCTATAGTGCCTTTTTTAGGCAAGGTTTAAATGCTAAATTCGCCACCGTAACAGGTACAAGCAAGCAAACTCTGAGGGCAATGCTAGTCAATGCTAGAAGTCTAAACCTCAAAATGCACTCACTCGAGGCACTCCTTAAAGTGGAAAACATCGACATCTGTGCAGTGACAGAGACCTTATTCAAGGCTCCAGAGACCACTCCTGCATTACCAGGCTATAATTCATACCACACCTTTCGGCCACCTAACCTGGACCGAAACACTAAAGGTGGAGCCATGTCCATATTCATTAAGGATGTCTACACCTCCAGGCTAGCTGGTCAACATAATGAATCTGAAATTATCCAAGTGCAACTAACACTGAGCAAGACTGCAATCCAGGCTGCAGCTTGTTACAGATCCCTCACCATACCCCAGGATTCCCACTCTTCATTTCTTAAGATACTAGAAAATATTAAGGTACAACCCAACACCTTAATTATGAGTGATTTCAACTACCCCATCATAAACTTGGAAAACTACTCATGTACCAATCGAGGATGAGGGTTATGTAAAAAATTGAAAAGTTCTCTATCAAACACATGTTTTAGAATACAATTTTACACAAATAAATCAAATTCCCAGTAAGCAATATGGAACTCATTCCTAGAAACAGGTAAATAAGTAGAAGTGCCCTGTAATAAGTTAAACATACCAGAAGAATACATAATACTGTCATGCAAAACAGTACCCCACTCTTATCAGGTTTCATGATATGCAATGACTTGACCCTGGTGTGCTGACACAAAATCTCCCTCTCATAGCTGATAAATTGTACCAACAGAATGACTTAGATTATCTTGCTAGTTCATAATTGTCAGCTTCACTTGCTTTTTCAAAAGCTGAAACTAAAGGGTGGAAGGGGGGATTGAAGCAACTTTTATTTCCTCTAAACCTTAGTGTCACAGTCCAAAAATGAATGATCAAATAATATACTCAAGTTTAACTTCCTTGTAAATAACCTAAGCTCCTTTAATGTGTCCACCACATCTAGGGAACAAAAAGGAGGAAATGTGAACCCTCTTGAAAAGAAAGAAAAGTGCATCGAAGTCAAACAAATGTCACTGTAATTACCAGGGGTGGCTCGTGCTATTGGACTGCAGGACTGCAGCCCTCCAGCTATAAAAAGAAAGAAAAAGAATTAAAAAAAATAAGCTAATTAGTATACTATTGTATACTGGCTGCATAGCTGTGAGTCCAACTGACTCACTGTTAAAGTGACTCGAACTGTGCATGCGTCTGAGTTTCGGGTGTGAAGATAAGTGAAGGCTGCCAGCCTAGCTAGATAGAATTTTGCAGATAATTCTGTCATTTGTAAATATTAATGTAAACCACAGGCTTGCTCTCTTAAATGTGAAAAGACTGTATTGGATGTTGAACTGAAAAAAATGTAACAACAGTGCACTCTGCTATAAGAAAGCTGATAAGTCAAGCATTGTGAAATTCTTTGATCTAAATCTCAGAGCCGAGATGCCTAGAGGGAGGACTGTATTGGATGTTGAACTGAAAAAAATGTAACAACAGTGCACTCTGCTATAAGAAAGCTGATAAGTCAAGCATTGTGAAATTCTTTGATCTAAATCTCAGAGCCGAGATGTCTAGAGTTTAGTTTTGAGGCCAGAATTAATGGCTAGAATTTACATGTATAATTTCCTTTATTGCTCTGGCTTCCTGACTAACTGCAAGATCAAAAGGGCTGTTAACCTCTGAGCTTCTGTTAGCCTGGGAAACAGAAAGAAATGATGTAATCTGAAATGAATCAGTGGTACTCTGTTATCAATTTAAGGACAGAAAGAATAAGGGAATTTAACATTTGTCTTCAGAACATCCAACATCATCTGCACTGTCTTCCTCTATATGTAAGTTTATTTTAGAACTGTGTTTTCTCTTAGATTTAGCTAGGAACTAGGAAGATTAGATTAGTTTTTTTTCTATATTGATGTCAGAATTTTTCTACTGTATTATTTTAAGTATTTCTCTGTGATCTCTGAACTCTTGACTAGCACTGTGTAGTAAGAAGTATTGTCGTGTTTTTATTATTTATTATTAAATATTTTAAACCTTTCAGCTGTGGCTGGTTTGTGTAGAGATTATATAAACTCTAGAGTAAAGTACATGTATATAGTGATACTGGCCAAGCCACTCCAATAAGCCCTGACTGTTCATTTGGACTTACCATTTGGATAATAATATAATTGCACAGTAATAATTGGACACCCTTTGTTAAGGGCCTTTTTAGTAGCTGATAAATATTAGTGGGTGGTTTAAAGTGGTACTACCGTATAGTCTGGGTAAAAGGGGCACAGCTGGAGAACCTGTCCCAGCCTTCCCCAGGAATGTCTGTGTGGTTGTATATAACTCTTATCGCAAAGTGTGTGTGTGTGTCAGCTACTTGAGCAGGGACACAAAGCACTGGTTGGACAGAGAGGGTGCTGGAGGTCTTAGCTTGCCCACTAGGCTGAGATCTGGACCCTATAGCTGTGACAGTGGGGAGTCTTATTGGGGAAACATAAAAGAAAGACAGCCAGCACCTTACAAAGATCCAAAACTTTATTAAGTCTTATCCTTGTTCTTGATCTATGATAATACACATAAAAACATATTATGAAGGCCAAAAACCTCCTAATTCTTGACACACAGACCGGTTTTGGCCAAAAGCCTTTATCAATGTGATCAAGCAACCAGTAATGTTCCTTTATATATATGAGCAATCACCCTCATCACCAGTACAAAATTTCCAGCAATTAACCCCTCCAACTGTTTCAAAAATCTAAGGCAAAAATGAACATATCATTAATAATATATGTATATATATATATATATTATATATATATATATATATATATATATATATATATATATATATATATATATATATATATATAGATAGATATATATACACATATACTCATACATAATGTATTTAATTAACCATATAGAAAAACAAACATATAACCTTACAAATGTTCATTCAGACCAGGGGGAAACTGCCCACCCAGTCTGATAATCCATGCCTTTTCTTTTTTATTTAGAAATTCATGCCAACTAGTCTTATTAAATCTAGGGTTACCAACCAACCTTTCACAGTAAAGTGAAAATTGGCCATATTGTGAACCAAAGTGTTTTTATAAAGAGCATTAGTAACAACCCTATTTCTTATATTATTTAAATGTTCAGAAATCCGCAGTTTAAGAGCTCTAGATGTTTGTCCAATATAAAAAGCAGAGCAATGGCAAACAGACAGATATACTACACAATTACTGCTGCAATTGGCAAATGTCTGAATCTCAAAAACACGTTTGGTGTTTTAGTAGTAAATTCCTTGGTTTTGAGGACATATCTGCAAAAACTACAATGTTCACTGGGGAAACATCCAAATAATCTTGTGCCATCCAATGTATGCTGGATCTTCTCATTAGAAAAAGGATGTTTTTTATAAAAATTGAAATGTCCCCCTAAAGTGAAACCCCTACAAAATGAAAAGGCACATCTATTGTCTAGTACTTGCCCAAAATACTCATCAGATAACAGAATGTCCCAATGTCGCTGGACCAAATTAGTCAATTGTTTAATGTTCCTACCAAATGTGGTCGTGAATCTAATTTTAGATCCGCTATTGGGATTATGGCTCCGATAACTTAGCAAATCCTCTCTGGGCATTTTACCAACTATATCACTAGTTGGAATCAAATTGTTGGCCAAATATCCCCATTCCATAAACCTCTTGGTAAGATCTTCATTAGATTGAACATAATCCTCCTCTGTAGAGCATATGCATCAAATCCTCATATATTGGGATTTAGGAATATTTTTAACAATATGTCCTGGATGACAGCTGGATGCATGTAGAAGGGAGTTAAAATGAAATGGCTTTCTATACACTGTGCTCTGAATGGTACCATCATCTTGTTTGCTAACCATCACATCCAAAAAGGAAATACATTTCCTATCAAAATTGACTGTGAAATGGATCCCTCATTTATTTTCATTGAAATATTGCACAAATTCTCCCAAGTATGTAGCATCAGATTTCCACACCATCCAGCAGTCATCCAGGAATCTACTCCAAATGGCAATCTCCTCAATGAAAATGTTATTGTACAGTAATAATTGGACACCCTTTGTTAAGGGCCTTTTTAGTAGCTGATGAATATTGGTGGGTGGTGGAAAGTGGTACTACCATATAGTCTGGCTAACAGGGGCACAGCTGGAGAACCTGTGCTAGCCTTCCCCAGGAATGTCTGTGTGGTTGTATATAACTCATCACAAAGTGTGTGTGTGTGTGTGTGTGTGTGTGTGTGTGTGTGTGTGTGTGTGTGTGTGTGTGTGTGTGTGTGTGAGCTACTTGAGCAGGGGCACAATGCACTGGTTGGACAGAGAGGGTGCTAGAGGTTTTAGCTTGCCCACTAGGCTGAGATCTGGACCCTATAGCTGTGCCAGTGGGGAATCTTATTGGGGACATGGAGAGAAAGGGAGAAACCAGCCCCAGACTGACTGTGATCTCTGTGTGCTCTTAAGGGAAATTGTACTTTACTGTGAGTATTTATTATCCTTTCCCTATATGGACACCCCTCACTGGTGTTACTGGTGAGGATTGAGGCTCATTGATTGCTGAGCCAATGCACAGGTGTCACACCGGGTTTAAAAAAAAAATAATCCAGACTGCTGTTAAACCAGTCCAGATTAAGAAGAGAAGGCATCAGCGTGCAGATGCCCAGAAGTGTATGTGGTTTGTAACCACAGTAAAGTGGAAGGGGATCGGACTGCCACAGCCACAGTAGTGGTAGCAGGTGACTTCAAATCAAAGGGGGGGGGGGTTACAGGAGACAGCTGATTGGGTGGGGCCAATGGTAAGGGGTATGGCCAACTAGAAGGGGGCAGGGCTAGGCTCAAAACAGCAAAAACTGGGATTTTAATTAAATACACTGCCCTGGGTGCCAAACCATCAGTATGAGAGTCCATGCAAGACAAAATTAAGTGTATATTTCAATGCATTGGTTACATGACAGCTTACTTAATATCTAGATGGAAACAAAAAGGTTGTGAGGCATGGAAAAATAAGTTACTTTTTAAATTTGGTTTATACATTATTATACTTAAAATGCAAATATGCAAACAACTTAAAGGTTTTCTAGCCATTTAACACCATAAACTAAACTATTGTTATATTGAAACTAAGAACTGTATGTTGCTAGAAGTTCTTTACTCAGGTATTCAACATAATCAGCACACAGGAGATTTTTAAAAAGTATTTTTTCTGGAAACAAAGAGTTAACTAACTGTGACAATTAAATAATTAAATGTTTAATTGATCACATGACTGCACATAACATTCTTGTATAAAAGGTCAAAGAAAATGGCTTGTAACTTGTCTTGAAAAAGCCTGGGAGAGCCTGGGTGAAAGTGCTTGATTTATTGTGGTTTTACTTGTTCTTTGCTGTTTTAAAGTTAAATCTAAAATTAAAGTTTTCAAAGTAAAGAAGGAGCTTGAAGTTTGTGGATTTTATTGTCTATTACCAGTTACTTTTTAAATGCATTACTGGAATGCCAGTCAAAATCAAGTATAAAAAAACAAGTAGTACTCAACAAAAACCACTTATCCAAAAAAGACCTGCTGCCTGACAACAACGATCTACTTCTTTCATGGGGAAAACATGATCAAAAGTAGAAAATGAACAGCAAACAAGAAACAAGCTCAAGATAAATTGCTTAAAGGATTACTGCACAGGTTATGGACCACACGTGATAGATTGGCATTCTGTTTAGTTTACAGGTAAAGCCTCCAAAGATGACTGCAAGTCTCCAACAAATGTAATGAGCTTCTGAAAATACTGTAATCCTGTCCTTTATTACAAATACTGTCATATGCTTTATGAAATACTTTCTCTTTCCTCCTAAACGAATGGTCCTGAGGTATATTCAGGTCATCCATGCATCCCTGCCTCCCACTGGCCCACATTAGCTGGAACTTACCAACGACCAAGAACCTCTGTGTATACCCTTCTCTAGTGTGACACAACCTAAGTATAGTCAAGCCATTTGTGCATCCCTGCTTCCCACTGGCCCACATTAGCCAGAACTTACCAATGGCCAAGAACCTCTGTGTATACCCCTTTCTAGTGTGACACAACCTAAGTATAGTCAAGCCATCTGTGCATCCATACCTCCCACTGGCCCACATTAGCTGGAACTTAACAATGGCCAAGAACCTCTGTGTTTACCCCTCTCTAGTGTGACACAACCTAAGTATAGTCAAGCCATCGGTGCATCTCTGCCTCCCATTGGCCCACATTAGCTGGAACTTACCAACGGCCAAGAACCTCTGTGTATACCCCTCTCTAGTGTGACACAACCTAAGTATATACACCTCACTTGTGTAAGATATTTGCTAACAACTATCTTGTATTTACCCCTGTGGTGGCTTTATCTCAATGGGTGACCGCACCCTGAAGTCCTTTCCTTCTTCCTACCAGACTTTCTATCTCTTTCCCCACCTACCTCTAATCTTTTTTACTCCTCTGCATACAGCCACCCCTAAACTGAATTGCCCACACCTGATTGCCAAACATGCTCTCTCTATCTGTTTCTCTCTAACAAAGCTGCCTCTATTACCACTACTTTCTTCCCTCCCTATATACTACTCTTCTGCTGCTTCACTAAAGGTGCCTAACCCATACATTCCTACTCCATCTTCATCCCAGATACCTCTGTTCTTACCTAATAACCCCTATCTCTCCTTCTCTCATATCCGTCCTGCTTCCCTTATTGTTTTCTGAGTCCTTCCTTGCGGGTGTAGAAAGCCCAGGCGACCTTTTCCTAGCTTCCTGTTTTCTCTCTATCATCCTTGCCTATTTCTATGACTAATAAATGCTATTCTCTCTGCCACCTAATGATTTCTGTCTTTGCTACCTCTATTCAGTGATTTCACTGACCCTTTGATCACTCTATTCTGATTCCTTTTGCATCTGTCCCTCAGTAATTCCTCTGCCTTTGTTTTTATTCTTCTTTCCAGTATCCTCTACATTTTCCCTGTTCTTCTGCCTTCCCCCTATCTATCTATCATAACTGTTTGCTTCTCTGTCCCTCCCCCCAGTATGGTAATTTCATGATTACCCATAATCCTGTGTGCCCCTTGAGCCTTGGTGCGTTTTACTGTGGCGCCATCTTTACTTTCTCTTTCCACCTAAACAAACGGTCCTGAGGTGCATCCCAGCCTTCCACAGGTAAGCCCTATTGTACATACTGTTATTGAAAGAAAACAAAAGTATGACTATATGTTACACGCTAATCGTGCACTAAGGGAACAGCTGTTTAGATTCACATGTAACTGTAAAGCCTTTCTCACTGCAATTGTTTGAAACTTCATGAGTTGTGACTTTCTAAGCTTGATTTGTTAAAATTAGTGGCTTTAAGAGGATTAGAACATTGATATATTATGCGACCTGTTTACGCTAGTTTATACTGTGCTTAAATGCTATCTGCAATGTATTTCTGAAAGCGTTGATGTAATAATAATGACTGAAGGCTTGAACTAATTTTAAAGTGTGTTCTGCAACGTAATTATGGAAGCGTTGATGTTATAGCAATGACTGAAGGCTTGAATTAGTTAACTGTGTGCCTCCAACTAATGGATCAGTGCTAAATGCTACTTTGTTTTGCTTTTGGGTACCCTACCCCTACTACCTTTCTGCCCTATTCCAACGTATTATGAGTGTCTGCATTTAGCTTAAAAGTCATTGGATTCACTCAATGACACAGCTATCTGCATTTATTTCCCTCTTCTAAATATCCCTTGTCTTTTTTGCTTATGGTTGCAAATATTTCCTTTCTCTAGCACATGTGCCCTAGAAGCCACTTAGTGATACAGTTATATTGGCTTTTGCTTCTCTCCACATAATGTGCACTACACCTTCTAAGCAGTTATAAACTCCTGCTGTGAGAGTAGACTGCCATTTTTACACCCCTACTTATTACAGTTTTAATACAGTTTCCCTGTAATGCTGGCTGACACATGTTTTCAATGCAGTTACAAGCCCCAGTGGAAGTGCTCCTGGTGTTTTTTTACTACGTGCTGGAACACTACTCCTGCTCTTATTCCCTCATTACTCTTTCGTAATGGCTCCCCCCTTCCCCAGTTAATGCACATTATCTATCTGTGGTTTGCTGCAGCTGTCGACAGTGTTCTCCCACTGCCCTTTTTTAGGATGTTAAATGTATGTTTCTTTTAAACTTAAAAAAGAAACATAAAAATCTACCATACTTTTACTACTCTTATTCAGAACAAGATTTCTGATTTTCTCCAGTCAATGTTGCCAATTGTATGTATAGCCCATGCCTGCTGCTAGATGGTTTGTTGCTAACTTAAGCTACCAATTCTAAATATGTGCTTTCTACTTAGCCTAAGACTAACTTGTATACGGTAGTCCCTGTGGAACCTCCATACCATGTGAAATGCTGCTGTTTGTGTATACGTATCTGTTGTATATCTTTGTCAAAGCTATTCATTCAATGTATTGTACTGCTTTTTACTGCACTGCCCTAGATAGTTGCATCACCTTTTACTACTGCTCACCTACCCCCCAACCATACTCTGCAATCAACTGACCTACCCTTCATTCAACTTGAACCTGTTTCCATCCACTTTATAACATTATAGTGTACACCAACATTTTCAGTGACCTAACTCTCACACACTGTACTACCCCCACACCCTACATATTCAAACAGATAAACACCCTCATATCCAACTCCATAACACCTAGTCTTATCTCCTATGCTCCAACAGTTTTACCTCCCTTCCTCCCCTAACTCTTACCTTGTCTCATTTTTTTTTCAGATATAGTCAAGCCATCTGTGCATCCCTGCCTCCCACTGGCCCACATTAGCTGGAACTTACCAACGGCCAAGAACCTCTGTGTATACGCCTCTCTAGTGTGACACAATCTAAGTATGTACACCTCACTTGTGTAAGATATTTGCTAACAACTATCTTGTATTTACCCCTGTGGCGGCTGCATCTCATCTGGTGACCACACCCCGAAGTCTTCTCCTTCCTCCTACCAGACTTTCTATCTGTTTCCCCACCTCCCTCTAATCCTTTTTTACTCCTCTGCATACAGCCACCCCGTAAACTGAATTGCCCACACCTGATTACCAAACACGCTCTCTCTATCTGTTTCTCTCTAACAAAGCTGCCTCTATTGCCATTACTTTCTTCCCTCCCTATATACTACTCTCCTGCTGCTTCACTAAAGGTGCCTAACCCATACATTCCTACTCCATCTTCAGCCCAGATACATCTGTTCTTACCTAATAACCCCTATCTCTCCTTGTCTCATATATGTCCTGCTTCCCTGATTGTTTTCTGAGTCCTTCATTGTGGGTGTAGCCCCACTCCATTCGCCCTCACTACACTCGGGCTCGCTTTACTCCCCTACCCTACCCCCATTTCCACTCACCCCAATGACAATTTCCTTTATACCTATCTATCCCTCCCCTTCCCATATAACTAGCAAATAAAACTCCAATTCCTTCCCACTACCACTCCCACCAATGTATCCCTGGTAAGCCTATTATCATAAATCCCTCTACATCATATTCTCCTCCCACTTACTTCCTACCTAATACACCCCTTCCCCTAACATGCAATATCTACTGCTACCATCTATACTACTCCTTTCACTCTCAATCAGTACCTCCTATCATATTCACCTCTCTAACCCATACATATGCTCCCTTACATCTCAATCATACAATTCCCCTGCATCTACTCCATCTCTCTATATCTCCCCAAACCTCTTTAATATCCCTACCTCAAGCCTTCATAAACTATCCTTACTACAAATTCTTAAACCTTCACAGAAGGCAAAATCAAAACTACTCAAAATCCACTTCAACCCCACAGCACACCTTCCTCTCATTACTATTCTACTACATGATGATGACATCCATCCTAACCCTGGCCCCTCCACTTCTCTCCCCCCCCCCCTTCTCTCCCACCAAAACCTCCCCCTCACTGTCCCCTCTGGACTCTTCTAAGACTACCCAACCTCAGTCACAAAAACCCTCTCCATGCAAATACTTAACTATATACTCCCTTAACATCCAGAGCTTAAGAAATAAGATCCCTGAACTTCACTCATGGATAGCTCATAATATCCCAATATCCTTTCCCTATCTGAAACTTGGCTTAAGCCACAAATCTCAAACAATGAAATTCTTCCCCCTGGCTATAACATTTTCCACTCTGATAGACAAACCCAAAAAAGGGGGTAGTGTAGCCATCCTTTACTCTAACAACCTTAACCTCTCACCATACCCTTCCCCATCTCCAGACTTCCTCCCTGTAGAGATCATAATCCTTAACTGCCATCTCAATGCTCACAAAAAAACTTGCAACAGCCACCATCTACATACCTCCTGGTAACAATCTACCTATTCTTGAAAATATCCTATCCTGGTTTTTTGACAATATACCTTATGAGACCCTTATACTCGGCGATGTCAACATAGACTGGTCTAAACTCTCCACTGACTCTCCCCAACATAGTATCCACCTACATGGCTTCCACCAACTTATCTCTTCCCCCACTCATTTCTCCAAGAACTCCACATCTAGCTCCACCATAGACTGGATCCTCACCAATGCCCCCCACCACTATCACAATCCATCCACCCTACCCAATTCTCTCAGTGACCATCTTCCTACCTCTGTCTTAAGGCAAAACTCCCATACCACTATACCCCATCTAATCAAAGAGTGTCGAAAACTATCTAGTTTCAATGTATCCCAGTTCAACTCCATCCTCCAAAGTATAGACTGGTCCATTCTTTGACAGCTCCCCCTGAATGATGCAGTAACTACTTTCAATAACATCTTCTTGAGTACCTAGCACCCTCCAGGAAGATCAGAGTTAAATCTAAACATGCCCTATGGCTTACCAAAGAAACTAAGTCCCTTATGAAACAAAGAGATAGTACTTGGAAAGCCTGGACTAAATCACAACAGGCACCTCTCCTCACAAAATATAGACAGCTGAGAAACCTAGCCAAAAAACAAATTATAAATGACAAAAATACATACTACACCTCCTCTCAGCTCAACAACAAATCAATCCCTCACAAATATTGGTCAACTATTAACAACATCCTATACCCTGGAAGGCCCACCATTCCCTCCCCCTACCCTAACACATCCCCTGAGGAAAAGGCTTCCCTCCTAAATAAAAATCTTATCTCCTCCATCCAAAATCTTGTAACCACCAATTCTAACTCTACTCTTATACCCAACCCTCCAAATCCCCAAAACACACATTTATTCTCCTTTGAGACAGTTTCCATAGCTTATATCAAGTCTCTACTGCACAAGCTCAAACTGTGCTCTCCTTCCACAGACAACCTACCTCCCTCCTTTCTGAAACTTGCTGCTGACTCAATTGCCTATCCCATAACTATACTAATAAATAGATCTATTCTCAAATCTACCGTCCCTACTCTATGGAAATCTTTCTATACAATCCCCCTACACAAAGTGGGAATTCCACTGACCCTTACAACTATCAACCCATCGCTGTTCTATCCCCACTCTCCAAACTGCTAGAAAAATGAATTCACACCCAACTTCTCAAACACCTCCTCAACCACAACTTACTTACCCCTATTCAACATGGCTTTCGTCCCCATCATAGCACTACCACTGCATTCCTCTCCTTCTCTCACACCATTGCTGAAGCTTTAGATAACAACAAACTCATTTCCTGACTCTTCCTTGACCTTTCCAAAGCTTTCGATACTGTCTCTCACCCTATTCTACTAGCCAAACTTGCCAAACTTCCCCTAACCCCCCAAACTCAACTTGTTCTCTAGCTACTTATCTGGCAGAGAACAATCCATCAAATGGCTCTCATCCTGCTCTCTCTTTCTTCCTATCTCCACTGGGGTACCCCAAGGCTCCATCTTAGGACCCCTGCTATTTAACATCTTCACCAACGATCTGCACACCTCTTGTAAAGAATATTCCCTTATTCAGTATGCTGACGACTCCACACTTATATCTATTTCTAACATCCCTGATCTACACACCCAAACCCAATAAGCTCTACTAACCACTGAACAATGACTTTCAGACAACCTACACTGAACAATGACTTTCAGACAACCTACTCATTCTTAACCCCCAAAAAACAAAACTATTACTTTTTCTTCCCCACTCCCTTTCTCACCACAAATCATCCTTTGTCATAACATCTTTCAACAACACTACAATCCTACCAGATACATATCAAACTACTAGGAGTCATCATTGATGATTAACTAAAATTTGACCTTCACATACTTCAATTTATAAAGAAAACTCACCAAAAACTAGGGCTACTATATCACAACAAAAAATATCTCACCACTAACACCAGACTCAGCCTGGGAAAATCACTCCTCCTCCCCACCCTCCTCTATGCAGCTCCAGTTCTAACCAACATACAGACCACCACTATGAATAAACTCCAACAAACCTACCATAAAATTGCCAGATTCATCACTAACTCCCCATATAACTCACATCACTGCACTGCATTAGACTCCCTACACTGGCTTGAACTTCCACAACTATTTCTACTCTATCAATTTCACATGCTTTACTCGATACTCTATAAACCTTCACTCTGTCCATCTCTTTCTTCCCTTATCTCTCTGTACACTCCACCCTGGTCCCTTCATACTTCAAATCAACAGCTACTTGATATCTACCAACCAAAAAAGCCTGTAGGCAAACTACTCTAAAAACACTCTATTGCCCATGCTTGGAACAAACTTCCCTTCAGCATACGCTGTCTGCATGTCCTCCCCATGGTCGAGTGGCCTCTGAAAGACATGTGTGAATGGGTGTGCCTTTGCTGAAGGTTGGGCATTTGGCTGGCACCTCGGCACCATAAAAGTCAACTGCCAATCATTAGTGGACCGGAGTTCTGCTGTGGCAACCCCTAAACGAGAAAAGCCGAAAAGACGAACAAGTAAAAAGTGCCCTTGTATAAACTTAGGCTGTTGATAGAATAACAGATCTTGCTTTAGAATGCACTTTTCTGAAGGGTATGAAGTCTGAAACTCAATGTCTGTCATTATTTAGTAACTTCATTCCTAAATGATTTACTAGAAAACCACAAATTTTATGAGGAACAAACCAAAAATAAGAAGCAAAAATCTATTCATTCTGCAAAAATCTGGACAGATGAGCAGTATAACTAACTGAGGCTGTCTTTGAGTTTGCCACCCTTCCCCCCTCACAAAATCATGGTCGAATGCCCCCCCCCCCCCCACAGCCATTCCAATGTCTTGTTACTTGGCTATATTGCCCATTTACCATAAACACTCCCTGGGACTTAATAAACCTCCATGCAAGAATAAGTCTATTCTTGCACAGAGTGGTTTGTGCCCATGCAGCACAACAGAGCACCTTGGTTATTCATGAAGGCTTACTGCTGTATAACCTACATGGACATGATCCAATAACGAGTGCAGGGGGCATGTCCAACCAGTGCTCATACAGTAAGCATGCCCCCTGCACTCAAGAAGTGCCATATGGCACTTTGAAAACAAAAATAGTGTCTGTGGACACTGCTGCATACCTCTCAACTGTACAGATTTTTGCAGAATTCATCTGGCAAAGAGATGAGGAGGGAAGTCATTAAATAATGACAAACATTTGAGTCTAAGACTCCATATCCTTCAAAAATGTCACGGCTAATGCAAAACCTATTATTTTATCAACTTTCTAAGTTTGCAAGAGCAATATTTAAAATCTGTCCCTCTTTGTCCCCCCCTATCATGTTATGCTTTGTCCAGATTTTATGCTGTAAGAGGTTGACAGGTATAACTGCTAGCTATGTGCATATCCCTAAACTAAGACAAATAAAACAAATATTTTTTTTCCCATCCCCACTAAAGTTTAAGCATAACTGAGAGGGCATGCATGTCACACAGCTGTGTTCAACATAGCTTAAACATCCAAATGAGCTAAATAGAAATATACAGCCAAAATACCCAAAGAGAGATAGTGTAGGGGTTGCAGCTTTTGCTTAGTATGCAGTCATTCACGGTTCAAGCCCCAATACAGTCCATTCATTTTTATATGTGAAAGCAGCACTAAAATATCTTTTTTATGAATAGGTAATAAATAATATATATCTGTTAAACAGGGTAGTGTAGCAGGTCCAAATGTGAAGTGTCAGTGTAGTAGAGATGTGAAACACCCATATAAACACAAGTGTCCCATACAGTATAGCCACACAATAATATAATGTAATGAAAGCACATGGGGGATGTTATGGAAGGTAAACATACATATCATAACATGTCATTAATAAGGAATCAACCCCACAATCCTGATAGCCCATAAAATGAAAGCTGAACAACACTAAATTTTGCTCAGCTATGCTTAGCCGATGTAAGCATTCCTTAAATCTAAATGCTTAGCAATAATTAGCATAGCTAAGTGGATTTGCACACTGGTAAGCAATGCTTAGCATCTACCCCTTTAAGCAATGCTTATCTTAGCGGGTTTGCATGTCACTTAGTTTAGCTCAGCTTATTCAAAATCAGCCAAGCACGGCATAGGGCAGGAATCCAGCCCTATTTAAACCCTGCAGGTGGGAATACAACCATAACCAGTTGTAGCTGATCACTGCAAGCACTAAGATTGGCGGTGGTGAGGGTGTACGCTTTTGGGTACAGTGTTGAGGCATTCAGGAGTCCAGGATTATGGTTGGACTCCTTGTAAAAGACCATGAAGGGAGACTGCTGCAGGACCAGTACTAGGGCTCCCAATACAAAGCAGAGGCCTGCGACCATCTCGCACATGACCTCACCAGTGCTACTGGTATCTCTTGGACTGGTGACCAGGTCTGGCACCATTACGCTGACCTGAAGCATAGGAATAGGGATCTCCTGGACTAGTGTAACCAAGATGCACAGGCAAGGAATGTCCCTGAAGTGTGTAGGTATCAGTATCAGTTAGTGTTCTGCAAAGTCCAGCCTGAGTATGTAATCAATAGGTATGCAGAATTATTTATTTATCTTCTGTACAGCTGCAGATGAGAGGGCTGCAAATATTGGTGCACCTGCTAGCAGGCTGCTAAGGCTGCACTGAGAGGCTTATGAATATAAATCTAGTTTGCAGTATTCAGGGTAAATACATAGAAACCAGCAGATTGTCAACAACTAGTAGGTAAACTGTGTACTGTGTGCAATGAATAAAGGACTGTTATCAGGTGAATAAAGGTCTCTTTAACAGTGAATAAAAATAAAAAACCCAGACTGTTGTGTTTACTTTGTCATGTTGTGGTAAGAATATAAATGTGTACAAGTTCTGCATAGTTATTTGTTTCTGGTAGAAAATAACTGTTTTATGCAACTATTACTGAAAACTTAACACATATCTGTTATCTGAAAATTGCAGTACAGTTGTCATTACCTACTGTATTTGTCTAACTACAAGGTCAAATTTTGCAAACCAGAGAGTACTAGGGAGAAAATAGCCAAGCATGAGTCAGCAGTTTCTCGGTAGCTCATTGTGATGAAACACAGCTGTGGTGTACCTTTTTGCACAAACAGGCATGGTTTGAATCCTGGCAGTGGCAGTATGCTGAATGCATATTGTCAAACAAGAATATGCAAATATTTGTATAAGCAATCAGGTAGTATTAACATAAATTACTTCCACAGGTCTGCGAGGTAAGGAAATGTTTGTAATAGCTGTAAGAAGGTTTTACCAACACACGCTGTGTTCAACATATCCACTGTCCAACCCCAAGGCTGCAAATGACAGCAAGATAAGTACATACCAAAGCACTTTGTTTCGATGCATGTTCCTCAACTGTCACACAGTCATGCCTAATGGTCACTACTGCTAATAACCAGGGAGACAGATAGAAACCCTGGTAGAGTATGTCAGTACCACAACCCCCAAGCATGAGTGCTGGGCACTCCTGTCAGTGTCACATATATATCTGTGAAGATGAGAATATATATGTGTAGAAACAGTCAGGTAGAGTTAACACATATATCTTCAACATGTCTGACAGGTAAGGAAATGTGTCCATTAGCTGTAAGAAGGCTTAACCAATACACTGTTTACAACAATCCCACTGTCCATCCCCAGGCCATAGGTAGATATACAGTGAGGTCAGCCATAGAGAGTAATGAGTAGAGTAATGATATGTACAGTTGTTGAAAACTGAAGCATAGACAGTTGTTAATTGACCCCCCCTCTCTCCCCCACCCTATCTGCAGCAATACTTCATACACATTAAATGGGTATGTTCATCTCCAAACCTACTGTTGGGACATATGTCCTGTTGTTATACAAATATTGAACCATTTGAATATTAATGTTCCCTGTTCAAATACTATCATTGGTGGCCTGTTGCTATCAATGTAACTTGCATGCTGTTATAATGCCTACTGTGGTTCAATATAAGCATGTGTTCTGTTTGCTATGCAACTGTTTCAATTATGTTTTATAAGGTCAATTGGAACACCCATGCATGCTGTTATAACTAATCCAGAAATGTGTTGTTCCTGACTAACCCAGCGGATCCACCTGTCCCACCTCAACTGGCCATGCACTGGGCCCCAGGAAGTCTGGGACCCAACCCAGGCCTTCTTCTTCCATTGGCCCTTCAGGTGGAACTGCCTCAGGGGATGGGGCTCGTCCCCACCCAACAGCAGGCAAGAAGAGGAGACCATCACTCACAGTGAGGTCCAAGGATTGGTGTGCAGCGTCCTCCATTCAGAGTACAGTGATCAGCTGCACCAGTCTGAGGGCCACCTGGCACATCTTGAGGGTCAGCCTGCCCCTCCTGCCCAGCCCACAGCACAGTCACCTTTGAGGGTGTGAAGGTGCAGTGGTGACTCCCCATGGGTGTGGACCTCAGTCCCAATGTAACCATATGGAGGCTCGTGTGCATCTGATTCCCAACCACCCTCCCCATCCAAAGTGTTTACCCCCACATGTGTCGTATACCATCCATGTCAGCTGTCTTGTCTGTCTTCCTACCCAACTTACCTCCCCAAATGCACCTACTATCCTTCCCCAACATCTCACTCTTACCTTATAAAAAAGGGCAATCTGTTCCAAAAATAATGTCACCCCATACATAGCTGTCCATGTTGCACATGTAATCTGGTCTAATTGGCTTAACAGCACATTACTGTTGTCCTCACCCCTCTAAAAGGGGTTTGAGTGTCCAAATTCACCTCCAAATTCTGTACAAATGCACAGCTGTTGCTGTATCAGAAATGGGCAGCTATGGAACTTCCCTACACCTGTCCTGCACATCCTTAGCTATCTTTCATATTGTTTTTCCCTCTGTGTGCCCCCTTTCAACCACTTTCCTATCACCCCTTTTTTCTTTTCTTTTAAAGAAATTAGCACAGGTATAAGCAGGAGTAAGTAGCAATAAACAGCAATAAGTGGCAGTAAGCAAGTCTGCATGACGCTAAGCAATGCCTACACAGATTAAGCAGTGTCCCATTTAACTGTGTGTTGGCATCGCTTACCATCACGCAAACCCATGCAAACCCACTTACAACTGCTTAAAAGTGCCCTAATCACTCTGTATTTATCAGCCACTGTTCTGCCCAGCAACAAAACAACCAGCCCTGCCAAGTGTTGAACACAGGACCCTGTACACAATAGTCAGAGCAGATTATCACTACACCATCTGAACTGTAATAACGAATGCTGCTTTTGACAAATATATCATTCATTACAGGTATAGAATAGTAGGGAACAAACACGGTAGAATCAGTCATGTTTAGTGTATATATATATATATATATCTATATATCTATATATATATATATATATATATATATATATATATATATATATATATATATATATATATATATATATATATATATATATATATATATATATATATATATATATATATATATAGATGTGTATGGAGATAGATAAATATCAAAAGTATATATATCAGATATATGGAGCTATACATATAAAACATACATATAGAATATACATATATATTGTTATGTAAATATATGTATAGATATCAAAAAAGGAATAAATATATATATATCTATATATATATATATATATATATATATATAGAGTATATATATATATATATATATATATATATATATATATATATATATAAAAAAAATATATATATATATATATATATATATATATATATAAAATCAGTACCCAGACATTTTATCCACTCCTCGCGCATCCTCTCACTTTCCAAGATTACAGTAAACAATCCGGTTAAAAAGACCACTGCCATTTGTCCTAAACACCTCCATGCTTCCACAGGTATGTCATCTGGACCAATTCTTAAACCTCTTCATAGCTATCCTTACTTCCTCCTTGATAATCTGCTGCACGTCCTGATTCACCATACCCACATCATCCAACCTTCTCTTTCTCTCATTCTCTTCATTCAACAGCCCATTAAAGTACTGTTTCCACCTGCTCGACACAATCTTCTCACTTGTGAGTACATTTCCACCATTATCCTTTATCAGCCTTATTTGCTGCACATCCTTCCTAGCTGCGTGCCTCTGTATAGCCAATCAGTACGTCCTTTTCTCCATCCTTGGTGTCCAACCTTACATGCAACCCTACAGATGCCCCATCTTCAGCCTTTGCCACCACTATCTTTGCCATGCACCCCATCTCCCTATACTATACACCTGTCTACTTTCTTCATCTGTCTAACAATCCCACTTCTCCTTGACCAACCTCTTTCTCTGTATACTCCCATACACTTCCTCACTCCACCACCAGGTCTCCTTGTCCTCCTTCCTCTGTGTAGCAGATGTCACACCAAGCCCTGTTCTACTCAGCTCCCTTACCAGCTCGGACATAGTTACCCAGATATTTGCTAACTCTTCACTGCCACCCACTGCCTGTTTTAACTCTTTCCTGAACTCAACCTCACAATCACCCTTTCTCAGTATCCACCATTTGATCCATGGTGTTGCCCTCACACTCCCCCCTCTTCTTGATCACCAACATCATCTCGCAAACCAACATTCCATGCTGTCTAACTACACTTTCCCCTGTCACCACTTTACAGTTACTAATCCCACTCAAACACCCACCTGCATAGGAGATAATCCACCTGTGTGCATCTTCCTCTACTCTTGTATGTCACCATATACCCCTTGGTCTTCTAAAGCTACGTATTCACCACAGCCATGTCCAACCTCTTTTGCAAACTTCACCACCATCTCACCTTCTGCATTCCTTTGCTTAACACCATACCTACCCATCACTTCTGCCTCCCCTCTGTCCTTTTCACCAACATGCCCATTGAAATCTGCTCCAATCACCGCTCTCTCACCCTTGGGTACACTCATCATCACTTCATCTAACCACACCAAAGTACGTCTGCCTCATCCATCACACATGCAATTAGTGGAGCATATGCACTAACAACTGTCATCATTACACCATCAATTTCCAGTCTCCTAAACATCACTCTACCTGGCACTCTTATCACCACCACAAACATTCTTGGCATAATGTTCCTTCAGGTTAACCCCTACACCAGTTCCCCTCCCATACACACCATGATAGAACTATTTATACCAGACTCCGATACACACAGATGTACACCCTTTCCATCTGGTCTCTGGCACACACAGTATATCCACCTTTCCTCTGTCCATCATATCAGCTAGCTCTGTCCCCATACCAGTTATACTCAAACATTGACAGTTCCTACCCTCACTACCACACTCCTAGCCTTTCTCCTCTCTGCCTGCCATATGAGCATCACACATCATCCAGTTTATGTCTGTGAATGCAAAGGCTACTGCACTATCAAATGACGTATGTGTGTTACAGCAATATGAAGAAAGTGTCACTAATTATGGCCCATAGCCCACCATGTATGTGCAGTATTCTCCAGATGTCCTGCCCTAACAGGTTGACTTGACTGACTGAGCAGAAAGACTGTAATTACAGTGTGTCATACTGACATTGAACAGAAATGTACAGCAGGTATTACCTGTGCATATGTATGTATGGATAGGTGTACCTAGCTGCCTCATAACAACTGACATGGGATGCAAAATGTCAGGTAAATAAGCTGTACATGTTGTACATGTGTGTATCCTTAGTTTCTGTGCATCCAACAGAGTTACACCTCTACAGCTACTGGTGCTGTCATTGCCCTGATACAGACATGGGTACTAGAGTAAGCATGAGTATCACGCTGAAATTGTAGAGGTGGCCAACTGTGTTATGACCTTGTGTCCATGCCTCCTACAAACAGATATATGACCACCCACATAGCTGTATGGCCTCAGCAATACCTTACTTGTAAAACCTGATTCCACCAAAGTAGAGTAAACCCCTTTGCTGGACAGCAACAATGCACAAAGCGCATAATGTGATGCTATATTGGCTGTGCAGGGCAAAGTAGGAGCAGGCCCCAACTGGGCAGCATGTCAACCTTTGTCTGAATGAGAATATTAGGTCACAGGTGGATTACTGTAAGCTAACTATGAGTACTAATTGGACACATCCACTAAGGGCAATCACTAGGCCATCTTCACATATGTCTGCAGTCTCAAAGGTAACAACCCAACCCACCCTGTAAAGGTGGTCATTCACAGCACATACACACACCATAGCTACAGCCAACCTGCTGCAGACAGGTTTAGGGCAAACATCACCCCCCCAGCTCACCATCAGCATAGGTGTATATGCACAGCACATGCACCCCTCCCCTCATCATCATGGATCAGGTGCAAACTGCCTAATCAAACTTAACAAAAGCAAGTCCCCTTGGGGCCTGATAACATTCCTGTCTGCATCCTATATGAACCCAGGCATATGCTTCCAGCTCCATTACACACTGTATGCAAGCAAAGCCTGACACCATTGACATCCCATCTACAAGGAACATGGCCACTGTCACCCCTCTACACAAACATGAATGATGAATGGCGGTTTATGCAATGTACTGGCTGTCATTGGGGGGAACACGACACATCAGGACCAGGAGTACAATGCATGTTCATAGGTGGGCCTATACAACCTAGCCAAAAAGGTACCCTGGCTTTCGCCACACAAGAAAATTATTTTCCTGTGCCCCTGTTGAGCAGAGCCACAGAGGTGATCCCTGGGGTGAAATTCCTATTTCCCATCCAATCATCAAGATTTTTCTTGAAGAGTGCTAATAAGGAGCTTTGTTTGGTATAGATATGTAGTTTGTTCCAGACTATAGGTCAGTACTAGGCTAACTACCCTTGTGGGCCATTTCAAGCCTAGCCAATTACCCCATGTGAGAATCAAACTCTGCACCTTCTCTTTGTAAGGTAAACACCTTAACCATTATGCGATCCTCCCACCCCTAAGGGACGTTTCTGGGACAGAAATTGATCCTTCCAGCATGTTCTGGTTATTGTGATGACAAGGTGGTACCTAGAGTGTGTAGCTCAGAGAGATTGGGATTCCTTTAAGTGGAGCATGTCCAACAGCTCTGGGTTTGACATAACTTTGTATGTTAAGCAGAGATCGCCTCTGAGTAGGCGATATGCAATGGAGTAAAGCTGGAGTTTTTTTAGATGGTCTGCATAGGGCATCTGTTTGAGACTGGTAATCCTCTTTGTGAGGGATTTCTGTAGCCTTTCCAGTTGTTGTAGATGTCTTGTGAGGTAAATACCAAAAAGGGCATTGTACTCTATAATGCGTCTAATGAGTGACGAGTAGAGGGGAAAAATTACCTCTTTTTTGCTGGATGAGAAACATTTTGTGATGAGGTGTGCCATATAGAAGGATTTCCTGAGTACTGTGGCAATGTGATTATCAAAGGACAGACCACTGTCCACCTGTGTCCCAAGGTCTCTTATCACACTTTCGGTGTTAAATAGACTGCCACCTATGTGGTAGCTCATGGTACAGAGATTTTACCAAAGAGGATGACAATGCACTTTTTGGCATTGATCTTGAGGCCATGGCTTTGACACCAGGTATCTGTCTCAGTGAGGCCCTTTTGTAGGATGTCCACATCGTTAGGAGTTTCAATTATGGCTCCTAGTTTGCAGTCATCTGCGAACTTCATTAGCCAAAGACCTTCTGTATTAGCCTGTACTTCAGAAAAGTCAATACCAAACAGGAGAGGACCCAGGACTGAACCATGTGTCACTCCACTTGCCACTGGTCTGAAGTCAAATTTGGAGTCTGCTACTTTCACAGTGTGGGTTCTGTCAGTGAGCCATTTGGCAACCAATCTTGTGACATAGGGATTTATATCTAGTTTAGTGTGTTTATCTATAATTTCAGAGTGGAGGGTGGTGCCAAAAGCCTTGGTGAGATCTAAATAGGCTGTGTGAACCACCATACCCTTATCTACAGCTTTGGTGACTGCTTCAAAGAAGTCAATCAGGTTTAGGAGACATGATCTGCCTTTTACAAACCCGAACTGGGTGAGGTCCAGAGTTTGGAGATTACCAATGTCTTTGTTTATAAGTTCCATGATGATACAGTCCATGGCCTAGCAGACCAGACTCTTTAGGCTATTGGAGCAGTAGTTCCCAGGGTCCGTGGTGACTCCCCCTTTGTGGAGTGGGATAACAGTCACTGTGCGCCATTCAGTGGGCACAAAGCCTGAGATGAGTCTATGATTGAACATGGTGTTTAGGTGGGGTGCCAGTTCATTCTTTAGTTCATGTAGAACACAGCCTGGGATGTTGTCAGGTCCCATGGATGATGTGTTCTTGACTTTGAAGAGTGTGTTTTTTACCTGTGCAGATGTGATTCTAGGAACTTTGCATTCTTCCGGTATAGAGATGGGCCCTTTAGGGGGTGAGGGGGGGGGTAAGTTAGCACTGAACCTATCTGACAGGATGTTGGCAATATCAGTTGGTTCTGTATATTTAGTGCCATTGTGCTGTAACTCAGAGCAGATCTGAGGGCTGCCATTGAGATACCTGACATAGCTATAGAATGCTTTGTGGTTGTCTTTAGAATCAGTGGTGATTTTCTTTTTATAACTAGCTTTGGAGGATTTTATGAGGGATCTTAGCTTCTTACTGAGGCTGACCAGGGAATTCTTCCAGTCATGGGATTTTACTCTTTTTTGAAACAGTTTCTTTCCTCTGTTTTAGAGTTTGTTTATGGCAGGGGACCAGCAGATTGGCTTCCTTTTTTTGGAGAATAGCATCTTGGTTCTGTTAGGGATATCATGATCCATGCACTCGTATAAGTGCTTATAAAGTGCATTTGTGTAGGATTCAACAGTTGTACCTCTATTGTCGGTCTGCATGGGTGCCCTGAAGTTTGTCACTTCTGTCTTAAGAAACGTGAAGTTGGCTTTGGGGAAATTTTTTTATGATGGTTCCCCTAATAGGGGTGGGGACGGGATATGGATGTCTAGGCTGATTAGCTTGTGGTCATATCTGACCAATGAGGAATTGACATCTGGTGTGGAACACCAGTCACCCATGTTGGTAATGACCTGGTCTAGGATATTGCTGCCCCTGGTGGGGGTGTGAATAAGTTGATCCAAGGTGTTGGAATTTATGAATACCAGAAAACATTGAGCAAAACAGTTGGTACATGAGTAGTTTTCCCAGTTAATGGTGGGGTAGTTGAAATCGCCCATTATCAGGGTGTTGGGTTGTGCCCTAATACTTTCCAGTGTATCAAGAAATGAGGAGTGGGAATCCTGGGGCATGGCGAGGGATCTGTAGCAAATTACAATTTGGATTGTGGTCTTACCCAGAGTTAGTTGAACTTGGATAATCTCGGATGCATTATGCTGAGCAAGTAGCCTGGTGGTGTGGATAACCTTAATGAGTATGGACACACCTCCACCTTTAGTGTTTCGGTCCAGGTTAGGTGGCTGAAAGGTGTGGTATGAATTATAGCTTGGTAATGCAGGGGTGCTCTCTGGAGCCTTGAACCAGGTCTCTGTCACTGCACAGATGTCGATGTTCTCCATTTTAAGGAGTGCCTCAAGTGAATGCATTTTGAGGTTTAGACTTCTAGCATTGAGTAGCGTTACCCTCAGATTTTGCTTGCTTGTACCTGTTATGGTGGTGAATTTGTCATTTGAACCTTGCCTAAAAAAGGCACTGTAGGGGTGGTAAGAGCCTTAGCCAGTATCCGGAATCCCAAGGATGACAGGTGCATACAGTGTTGCTAGGTACAGGGGTATGATGTGTTTGTAACTGGTGGCTAATGATAGTCCATATTCATGTGTAAAGAACTCTGGGCAATGTCTGAGATCCTGTGATGTGTTTCCCTGTTTATGTCTTCCAGGTGGAGACAGCAGCCATCACAGAAGCTGTAATCTTAAACTGTGCCATTCTTTTTTGGCTGTAGCTGACAAAATCTGTGGGAGCGGACTGCCCTGTGGGATGAGATCATCCACAGAGTAAACATCATGGGCCACTATGGATACACATACGATCAGGTCAGGCATAGAGCAGCTGACCTGATATGTCATGCCCAGCAAAAGGCTACTGCTATAGCGAGAGACCGTACTGCTACTGGTGGGGGGCCAGCCACACAGGCCCCACTTATGGTGACAGAGGAGCTCCTTGCCAACCATGGGGTATCCCCCATGCAACCTCAAACATGGGAAACAGCAGTTGTGGAGGTGGGTGGCACCCAGGCAACAGGCAAGGAGCATCCAGGTAAGGCCAAAGTGTACATAAGTCTAATGAGGTAGCATTTAAACTGTCTTCTATAGAGTCGATAGATGCATATGTGAGTGCAAAACTGATTACTGGGTAGGGTTTAGTAATGCACACAAGTGCACATCTATAGTGAAGGACAGCAAATTGTGTAATATCATAGTGTGTACTGTACCTGTGCAGAAACATAGAATTCGTCTTGTACCAGTGCCTAATGTGAATCTGCTGACAATATCTCTCAACTGCATAGGTCCCTCTGGTCTGCACATGGGACAGCAGCCTGAAGCTGGTAAGTATGGGATTTTCATGTTGTGGCTCATCAGTACCCCAGGCATGCTAAAGTTAATACATGTCACCTTGCACACAACTGTTACACTCAGCCATTTGGCAATATCTGCATGTTCATGTGTGGTGGTGTTTACTGCATTGCATCATGGTGGTCATCATAGGGGCCTGTTTGCAGGAAATGTCACATATCTCTAGCATACCTCACAACCTGTCATTGCAGGATATCTGGACAAAGACTGACAAAATGGGGGGGACAAAGGCCCAAAACTAGGGTCATATTATATACATTAATGGTATACACTGCATATAAATGGTGTACACACCTGTTAGAATGCTAGGTATTTGTGATATACAAAAATGAGAGCACAACAGACAAGTTCAAAATACTGCCAACCTTTCATGTGACCTAACCTGTACAATTCAATTGTAAAGCAAATAAATATGTTAGGGGAACAATAATGACATATAATAGTGCAACAACCTAGATGCATATGTGTACACAGGCTGAAGTTATTACTGTATTGAGGCAGCTTTTGATATAACTACAGTAATACATCTTATTGGGTACACACTTGCCATCAATTACAGAGACCTCTTTGATTAACAGCAAAGGATGGTCAGCTGTCCTACCAGGATTATCCTAACATTTACCCAGTTGCCTTCTATAACAACAGCCATGGTTCACATAGAGCATAACAAAGCTGCTAAGAGACCACATATTTGAGATGTATCAGTCTGGAGAAGGGTACCAAAACATTTGCACAGCATTGCACATACCATGGAACACAGGGCAGACAGTCATCAAAAGGTGGTGAAAATATGGGGCTACAGTGACATTGCGAAGGAGTGGACATCCCACCAAAGTCTATGATAATATAAGACCAAAACTGGCCAGGGAGACTGCCAGGAGCCCTACAGCAACAGTGAAAGAGTAGCAGGAATCTCCAGCAAGTAATAGGTGTGTACTACATGTCACAACAATCTTCCATGGTCTCCATATGTCCTGTCTATAGGGTAGGGTTGAAAGATGGCAGAAGTTCCTCACACCAAACAATATCCAGGCCTGGCAAAAGTCTGAAAATAATACATCAGGTCTCCAAAAAGCAGGTGGGAAAATGTGTTATGGTAATATGGGACCACAGTTGAACTCTTTGGCCACAATTCTGACAGGTGTGTTTGGCGCAATAACACCACTGCATATCACCACAACACCAACACCCCCACGGTGAAGCATGGTGATGGCAGTGTCCTGCTTAGGGGCTGCTGTTCACAAGCTGGAACTGGGGCTGTAGCCAGGTTGGAGACTATTATAAACAGTTCCAAACATTTGTCCCTAGTGGCTCCAATCCTTCTGGTGTCTGCCACATAGCTGTAGATGGTGAGGAATTCCACCTTTCCACACAACAATGGCTCAAACCATACATCCAAATCAACAAAAGGATGGCTTCACCAGAACACATACAATGTTCTGCACTGGCCCAGCCAGAACCCACACCTACATCCAATAGGATATAAGCAGGGTGACCTGAAGAGGGCAGTGCACAGGGGATGCCCTTGCAATCTGACATACTTGGAGGTGTTTTGCAAGGGAGAGTGTGCAAACATTGGCAAGTCAAGATGTGCCATGTTAACAGACACCTTCCCAAGAGGACTGAATGCTGTGATTAAATCAAAATGTGCTTTAACAGAGTATTACTTTAAGGGTGTGCACACTCATGCAACCAGCCTATTGTACCTATTTCATTTACCATATGTTACCTTTAACTGATGTGTATGTTCTTCAGTTGGATTGCACAGATTATATGTCATATGAAATGATGGCAATGTTATGACCTGATTTCTGAGGTCTCGTGATATATCACAAAAAGCTGGCATGTTAATGGGTGTGTGTATACTTATTATATCCACTATAAGCTTGGGAAGTTGTTTGAGTAACCAGCTTTGTTTTAACATATATGTACTGCAGGTTATGCAGTCTGCACCTCAGATTAGGACATTAATTAGTGGCACCAATCCAAAGGTCAGCCCAATAATGTATCAGACAAACACAGGAGCTATGAGGAACAGACCAAACATATGAGCCACATGTAGACATTCAGCAAAACCCTGTAGAGTTGGGAGGTAAGTTCTGTAGGAGTTGCCACAGTACTATACAGGTGAACCTTATAGTGCCGGTAGTAATTTACATATGTTATTTTTCCCTCACAGGTGTGAATGGTGGCCAAGGTCCCTCCTGCTCTGATTTTGATGTCAGTGTCTCTGCAGACTCTGAGAATGATGATACTCATATTGAGGCACATGTAGGGTTGTCAGGGGCTGAATCTGTGCCACTGGTTGGCATCCCACTATTGTCAACCCGATCCCCGCACACAGTCACAATGCCCACAAATAACCTGTCACCAGTGGCCATAGATAATGGGCAGCTGGAGGGCAGAGGCATGGAACAGGCTACTGTGGTGACTATGGCAAGTAAGGGTGCAGGCACTAGCCATAGCCAGAGTGCTGATGAGGTCCCACAAAGGCAGATGGGCAGGGCTGCTCAGAGGAGGATTGCAGCCCAGCATGCCCCTGTTGCAAGTGCCACAGCAACAGTCACCAGACACATGTTTCGGGCCATCATGGAGGCACAGGCACATAATGTACGTAACACCAGACATATACGCAGGGTCGTGGATGAACACATCCCTGGTGTCCATGGAGATATTCATGAACTCACTGCAGCCATCCATGAGCATACTGATGTTATGGATAGATGGTGGGGGGAGACCTTCATACTCCTTGACCATGGAATATCTGTGTTTGAGCATTTGGCGAATGATGGCCAGCAGCTACATGGATGTAGAGCAGCACCACAATCAGCTGAGAGTCTACGTGGCCATGCACCATCACGTTCTCATACTGGCAGTACCACCAGCACTACTGAAGGGGGTGTGCTGTCCATGCCATGATGCAGCAGGCCATGGAAATGTGATCCTGGCTGGTCCCAACAGGGATGCGGATCCAGCAGGCAGCAGTCACCATTGGGGAGTAGTGCTATATCTGGACTCAGCCAGGGTGGTGGTGGTGATACCCATGACAGGCACAGTTCCTGTGTCTGTGGCCAGAGATGGTGAACTGTACACCCTGTCATGTAAAGCCCACAGCTGTACAAAATACCCCATGTGCAGGGCATCCATATGGCATGACTTTGTGCATACAAATGCATTATTGGTGTTAGTAACACTGAATGTATTCTCACATGCTGTATTCTGTCTGTGCTCCAGGTGTCTGTGTGTCAGCAGGATGTGGCCCTGCAGACATCACCAATGAGGAGTATGCCAGTATTGTAACACATCGACCATGTCATTGCAGAGGTACAGCTGTATCTGCACACATTTTCCAGGTCTGTGTAACAGTTCTTGCATGTGCCTCACAGCTTATAGGGCTGAGGGGTTGGGGTTGTATATATGTCTATGGTGGTTGACATCAGCTCTAGTAGCATGGACAACGGTAAGTGTGGTAGGTGGAACACACCTCAGATTGCTAATGCCCTCAACCCCAGAGGATATTGTGAGGACCAAATACACAGAGAATACTGTTCACACACACACACACACACACACACACACACACACACACACACACACACACACACACACACACACACACACACACAGGATCATAGTTGCCAGTGTTGTGTTTGGAGCCCCTACCCATCAAGATGTGGTACCACACTATTATGCGATTATTGCAGGTGGCACAGGACTACTAGTGTGATGAGTGTTACAAGGTACCTGTAAAGTGAATAACATCATGTGACCTTATGAGGTATGGAAATGATGAGTGTACTGGGTGGGTTAGTACTCATAATAGTGTCACATACAAGTCTACACACTCACAACCACTGCTATACACATCAATGCACACACATATGCTTGCCAGTACTGACATTAGCAGACCAATCTATCTTGTAATTCATACCATACTATTCCATACTGTTGCACAGGGCTTATAGGGTTGAAGAGTGTGTACAGATACCACTACTGTTGATGTGAACAGTGGACCTCATACAGTAGACCTAGGAATGTGTACTGTGAGAACCATGGCATAAAATATGAAACCATGCCCATGCAATGGATGTTGTTCTCACACAAACACATACACACAAGATACTCTTCTCTCACACACATTTGCCAGGACTGAGATTAGAACCCCTACCTATCTATTTATTGTTACTACATTGTTACCTATTTATCGCACATGTCATGGAGGTTATTGGGTGACACTTGTCCAAAAGTACTTCTAAGGTGAGGGACATCACCAGGCCTTGCAAATCATGACAATGGGTGACGTACTGGGTGAGAGGGGCCACAAAATACTGTAACCTACACATATACACACACACACACACACACACACACACACACACACACACACACACACACACACACATGCACACAACAGTACTGAGATCCATAGGTTCAAAGATTCATAAGTGTGTACTTGGCAAATGGCCATGGAGGCTTTACAAGGCTAGCCCATGGGAATACACTGGCATCATGCCACGTGACAATACTTCCCAGTGTCTCTACTGAGTATAGTCACTGGAGTGATCTCCAGAGTGAGTATTCTGTTCCCCATCCACTCCTCCAGATTTCTCTTGAAGAGGACCAGTGATGTGCTCTGCTTGACATGTATGTGATGTCTATTCCATAGCATGGCCAGTCTATGGGTTGTGAACCTGTCCTTCCAGCATGTCTTGTTGATTGTGAGGATGGGGTTGAGGTATCTGGGGCATGTTGTGTGGAAAGATTGGTTTATTTGGATGTAGCATTCTTGACAGGGTTTGGTCAGACATGGCTGTGTATATCAGGCAGAGATCGCACCTAAGTAGCCAATATGAGACAGAGATTCATTGGAGTTGTTGGCGTCTGTCTATATGAGGCAAGTGTGTATTACCTAAGATCCTCTTTGTGAGGTACATTTGCAGCCTCTCCTGTTGTTGCAGGTGTCCAGTGGGGTACATGGCAAATGGGCCATAGTACACATTGATTGGCCTACTGAGGGGAGAGTACAGGGAAATAGTCAGGAGAAGTGACACATGGAAGGACTTTTGGAAGACAGTGGCATTGTGTTGGTCAACAGAGAGCTCACTGTTAACCTGGGTTTCCAGTTCCTTTATAGCAACTTCAGTGTTCAGTGGACTACCATCAATGTATTACTTTAGAACCATGTCGTACCCAAAGGGGATGGCAGCACATCACCTGGCATTGAGCTTTTGCCCAGGGTTCTGACAGTCATAGGTCTCAGAGAGGCCTTTGTGAAGGATGTCAACCTCATGTGGGGGGGGTAATAATAGCACCCACCTTGTAGTCATCTGCAAACATTGTCAGCTAGGGCACCTTCGTATTGGACTACTCCTCAGAGGTGTGGATCCCAAACATGAAGGGACCCAGGTCTGTAACCTGTGGGACTCGACTCATGATTGTTCAGCAGTCTGACATGCAGTCCGCTGCTTTCACACTGTGGGTTCTGTCTGTGAGCCAGTTTGCAGGCCACCTACTGATGTAGGGGTTGCTGCCTACCTGAGTGTGTTTGTGTATGATTCCTGAGTGGGGAATGATATCCAAGGATTAGATAGGCTGCATATCTTATCTATTCCATATTGTCACATAGTTATTGCACATGGCACAATGCTTATAGGGCTGCAGAGTGTCTACTGGTCCCTCTACAGTGGATGAAAACTGTGGACCTTTAATGTGGACACTGGGAAATGTACTGGGTTGGCAACACCAAACAGTAGCAAAACCCACCCCCCCAGTGGATATGGTTCTCACACAAATGCAACAACCCCCACACACACAAGATACTGTTCTTACACACACACACACACACACACACACACACACACACACACACACACACACACACACACACACACACACACACACACACACACACACAAAATTGCCGGGACTGAGATTAGAACCCCTATCTATCTATTTATTGCTACTATAGTGTTATGCATTTATTGCATGCGCCACAGAGCTTATACAGTGAAGGTTGTCCAAAGGTACTTCTAAGGTGAGGAACATCGCCAGCCCTTGTAAGGTATGGCAATGGGTGATGCACTGGGTGAGAAAAGCCACAAAATACTTTAATCTACACATATACACTCACATTTGCCAGAATTGGGATTAGAACTCCTACCAAACTAGTTATTTGTACTATAGTGTTACGCAGTTATCACACACACCACAGAGCCTATAGGTTCATAAGTATGTACTAGGCTATCTGCCCGAAGGCATTTATAAGCCTAGCTGGAATGTGTTGGCTTTCACCACCCCCTTATCTTAGTTCCCTGTGCCTCTGTCCAGCAAAGCCATTGAAGTGATCCCTGGGGTAAACTTTCTGTTTCCCATCCAATCATCAAGGTTGCTCTTAAAGAGGGTTAGCGAGGAGCTCTGCCTAATGTAGATTGGAATCTTGTTCCAGAGCATGGGAAGTCTCTGGGACAGGAATCTATCCCTCCAGCATGTCCTATTTATTGTTGTGGTGAGGTTTAGATCCCTAGAGCGTGTGGCTCGAGGGGATATGGTTTTCTTTAGGTGGAGCATGTCCATCAATTCTGAGTTGTACATGGCCTTGTATGTCAGGCAGAGATCACCTCCTAGTAGGCAGTATGCAACCAAGTACAGCTGGAGTTTCTTCAGTCGAGCTGCATAGGGCATCTGTTTGAGGCCACTGATCCTCTTGGTGAGGCACTTCTGTGGTCTTTCTAGCTGTTGCAGGTGTCTTGTAAGGTACATCCCAAATGGGGCATTGTACTCTATGATGGGTCTAATGAGTGAGGCATAGAGGGGCACAATTACCTCTTTTGATCTGGATGCAAACCCTTTTGTGATTAGGTGGGCCACATAGAAGGATTTTCTAACTACTTTGGCAATGTGATTATCAAAGGAGAGGTTACTATCTACTTGGGTCCCCAGATCCCTTATTACGTCTTCCGTATTTAGGGGGTTACCACCTATGTGGTAGTTTGTGGGTACTTTGTTTTTTCCAAAGGGGATGACTATGCACCTTTTGGCATTTTAGCTTGAGGCCATGGTTTTGGCACCAGGTATCTGTCTCAGTGAGACCCTTTTGGAGGATGTCTGTGTCCACCAGAGAGTCAATTATAGCCACTAATTTGCAGTTGTCTGTGAACTTGGTCAGCCATAGTCCTTCTCTGCTTGCCTGTACCTCTGAGACGTATATGCCGAACAGGAGGGGTCCTAGGACTGAGCCCTGGGGAACACCACTTGTAACCGGTTTAGAGTCAGACCTAGCTACCGCAACTCTTACCATGTGGGTTCTGTCCATGAGCCAGTTGGCAACCCATCTCCTTATGTAGGGGTTTATGTTCAGGCTGGTGAGCTTGTCTATAATACCTGAATGAGGAATGGTGTCAAAGGCCTTTGTGAGGTCTAGGTAGGCTGTGTGGACCACATTTCTCTCATCTATAGCCTTGGTAACTGTCTCAAAGACGTCCATCAGGTTTAGGAGGCATGATCTGCCCTTAACATAGCTGAACTGGGTAGGGTCCAGTGTTTGGAGGTTCCCAATGCCTCTGTTTATGACATCCATGATGATGCCCTCCATAGCCTTGCAGACCAAGCTAGTCAGGCTTATAGGAAGATAGTACATGGGGTCTGCTGTGGCTCCACCTTTGTGGAGTGGAATAACCATTGCTGTGTGCCACTCTATGGGCATGTAGCCTGTGGAATGGCTGAGTTTGAACAGTGTGTTTAGGTGAGGGGTTAGTTCATCTTTAAGCTCATGTAGGACACAGCCTGGGACATTGTCCAGTCCCATTGATGCTGTGTTTTTGGTTTTGGAGAGGGTTGTTTTAACCTGATTGTCTGTGATTTCAGGGGCACTACATTCTTCTGGTATGGTTATGGGCCCTTTTGGGGGTGAAGTTTGCACTGAACTTGTCTGGCAGGATGTTGGCAATATCAGTCAGTTCAGTGTACTTTGTGCCATTCTGCACGAACTATGAGCAGATCTGAAAATTGCCACTTAGATTCTTGACATAGCTAAAGAATGCCTTGTGGTTATCTTTGGAGTCCTTGGCAATTTTTCTTTTTAAACTAGCCTTGGATGATTTTATGAGGGATCATAGTTTCTTGCTGATACTGATCAGGGATGTCTTCCCTTCTTGGGATTTTACTCTTTTCTGTACTAGTTTCCTTCTTCTATTTTATAGCTTGTTTATGGCAGGGGTCCACCAGACTGGTTTCCTTTTCTTGGAGGAGTGAGTCTTGGTTTTGCTTGGGATAGCACGATCCATGCATTCTTGTAGGTGCCCGTATAGTGCATTAGTAAAGGATTTTGCAGCTTGGACAGCGTTATCCTTTGGCATGGGGGCTTTGAATCTTTCCACCTCGGTCTTAAGTAACGTGAAGTTTGCTTTTGAAAAGTTTTTCACTTTGGTTTATTTGACCGGGGTGGGGGCAGAATGTGGATACCCAGACTGATTAGTTATGGTCAGATCTAACCAGTGAGGGGTTGACCTCTGGTGTGGAACACAGGTCGCCCATGCTGGTGATGATCAGGTCCAATATGTTGTCACCACTGGTGGGGGTGTTCACCAGTTGATCCAGGGTGTTTGAGTTTATAAATTCTAGGAAATGTTAGGCAAGGGAATTAGTACTTTGGTAGTTCTCCCAGTTAATGTTTGGGTAATTGAAATCACCTAATATCAGGGTGGTTGGTAGAACCTTTATGTTTCCCAGTGTTTCTAGAAATGTGGAATAGGGGTCCTGGGACATGGTGGGTAATCTGTAGCAAGCTACAATTTGAATTGCTTTTTTGCCCATTGTTAGTTGCACGTGGATGATCTCTGAAGCATCATGCTGTGCCACTAACCTGAGGTGTGGGTATCCTTGATGAATATGGATACGCCCGGCCTTTTGTATTTTGGTCCGGGTTTTGTGGCCAAAATGTATAGTATGAGTTGTAGCCTGGTAGTGTTGGGATGCTCTCTGGAGCATTAAACCAGGTTTCTGTTACTGCACATATATCAAGTTTTCTCCATACTAAGGAGTGCCTCGAGTGCGTGCATTTTGAGGATTAGAGTTCTGGCATTGAGTAGCATTACCCTCAGTTTTTTGTTACTTGTGTTACTTAAGGCGGTGGGTTTGTCTTTTGAGCCTTGCCTAAAAAAGGCACTATTGGGGTGGCAAGAGCCTTGGCCAGTATTCGAAAGCCTAAGGGTGACAGGTGCATGCCATCTCTAGCTAAGCAGAGTGGCTTGTCGAGCATGTTGCCCCAGGCTGATAGACACTGGATCCCCTTTAATTGACACCAGAAGCCTAGTCAATTGGCTGAGGACTGACAAAAAGGACTTCTAATATGACTAATATCTGCAGGACTGCTAAAGTAGGGTAATGGAAAGTGTACTGGGTTTGAATGGACCCAAAATCTTTAACTTACACACACACACACACACACACACACACACACACACACACACACACACACACGTGCATGCACGCACACACACACACACACACACACACACACACACACACACACACACACACACACACACACACACATGCACACACATGCAGACACACACACACACACACACACACACACACACACACACACATGCAGACTTTTACAATTGCCAGGACTGAAATTAGAATTCCTACAAGGTACTTTTAAGGTGACTGTTATCTGAAGGACTGCTAAAGTAGTGCAATGGGAAGTGTACTGGGTTTGAATGGACCCAAAATATTTAACTTATAAACACACACACACACACACACTCACACACACACACACACACACACACACACACACACACACACATACACACACAAAACACACACACTTTAACATCTGCCAGTATGTAGATTAGAACTCCTACCTAACTAGATTATTTGTACTCTAGCGTTACACCATTATCGCATGCACAACAAAACGTATAGGGCTGAGGCCTAATGAAAGTGAATTCTATGGTGACAGACATCTTCAGGACTACCAAAATATGGCAATGGGAAGGGCACTGGGTGGGAAAGGCCTGTTAATTCCTAGATCCTGACAATTTTCTAAGTGGATGAGCATGCCCAGTGTGACCTTCTATAGTAAATGTGGGACTCCATTCCAGGGATTGCTGTACTCCAGTACAGTTTGTTTTGTACTATAGCCATATCTCTCAACCTGTTGGTGCAGGATATCTGGAGATAGCCTATCAAAATGGGGAGACAATGGGCCATATAGTGATTGTGACTATTTCTTTAATGTATGGGTTGCTAGGGTTACAGGATTTGTTTTAGCATACATCTGACATATATGATGTTTGACACTGTCATGTATTGTTTCAGTACCTCATGACATACCTCCAGAGGAATACAGGATGGATGATGCACACACCAATATTATGGGCCAAAGGCTAGGCATTCTTGCACAATCCAGCCTGTTGAGAGGTGTGCCTACAACCAGTTGTTGCTGGAGCTGTGGAAACGGTCTAGCACCTTGGTGATATATTACAATGGTGGAATCTCTGTGCATTTCTGTTCTGGCATGGTCTGATTTTCAGTCCATGGTTGGGTAATATAACTCAGGCAGGATCAGGGTGACAGGCAGACTCCAGATAGATTTGTAGGGGATAAGATATGAGTGGGGGGTGTCCTAGGTCAGATATGCTGGCCTATAGTTACCAGTACTTGTCTTCTCAAAGGTTGACTGCACTTGGAGGGTCTTGTGTGTGTCAGACTGTTTGACCAGCCTGGAGTTGTGTGTGTCTCCCACATATATGTATGGCTCACCTCATTTGGCTTGGTTGGCCACATTTTGGGGTCAAGATGTTTCATAGGATGAGTGATCAGGGAAGGGAAGGGAATGTCACTCCCCATGGCTGTGGGCCAGGATTCTGTGGGTGCAGACATGTCACCATCTTCCAGGGTTAGGACTGCCTGCAATGAGTGCATTACCATGTTTAGACTCCTAGCCCTGCCTGTTGACTGTACAGAGTATCACAGAGTGTCCATATTCATGACTCGTATATCTGGTTGGTTACCCAAATGAGTGTGATTTTCAAGGAAAAGTGTTTTGCAAGTCACTCAGGGTTGAAGTCAGATATTATTGACAGTTGACATTCCAGTTTCAGACTTCATACCCTTCAGACATTTCATGCTAATACTATCATTTAATCAACTTTCTAACATTATTAGAGCAGTATGATGTCCTTCTCTTTAGACATTTATCACCTGATTATTCATGGCTTTGCCCAGATTTCTGGCTCTCTGAGGCTGGCAGGTTTGCTCCTAGCAGTTAGCAGCATGACCTTTCTTTGCATTTTGTAGACTGTGTTATGTTGGTGTTATGGGCCTCATGACACTCCCTAACAGGGCACTGTGGTTGAGGCATTGGCATTTGCCAGAGGATGCAAGGTGTGACAGATACAGGCCATCTGTAGCAAGGCAGTGCATTCTGATGATCATATGTTCCCTGGCTGCCAGGCAGTGGACACCCCTCAGATGGCACCAGTAAGTTGACTGGGTGTTATTGACATTTGCTTTCTGTTCATGTTGAGCCATCACTCTAGTTGACAGCTGGATGCTGCTTAAGGCTAGGGACATGTTACTGCATTTCTATGGGACTATGGGTGGGGGGGTGACACATCTGTAAACAATACACATGTACACAGACTGTGCTGATATTTGCTTAACATTTTGGTCCCATTTAGCATAGTGGTGTGCCCTATCTTTGAGACTACAGGCATAACAGTATCAATCACAGGTCAGATTGTTGTGGCATAAACATTTTTAGTTTCAGACTTCTTACCTTTCAGAGCCATACTGCCACTGCCGGACCTGCTGTGATATCACTGTGTAAGTCTGTAGGTGGGAATTTCGTGGATGTCACCATGTGGGGGCCTTTGCCAGACATTTCTCTATGGTTATCTACAGCTGATCTGCTGGGTGAGGCTGTGGGTGAGTATGGGACCCCCAGTTTGACATTCATGCATGTCACCTATGACTCCCCAGTTATTTGGCTCACCACATATACTGTATTGGTATTTGTCAACTAGGGTGGTAATGCATAGTGTGGATAAGCCAGTACTAGGCATACACTTCCTGCTGTCCCACATAGCTGTCAGATGTCTGCTGCTATCCCAGTAAGCCACCCCATTCCCTTGCATACTTGTATCAGTACCATAGATATGCTATCAGAACATTCTACCCCATTCATTTATTGTTAAGCAGACTGACTTACCTTGTGCCTGAAGCAGTTGTGGTATGTTGCTATGACTGTAGTACACAAGGACCTGGGTTCAAGACTTGGCAGTGAAATGCATGGTGGTAACACATAATTTTATTCTAGCAACTTTCCAAGATTATACAAGCAATGTTTAACATGTGTCCCTGGTTTTTGGGCTTTTGCCCCCCCCCAATAAATTTTGTCTTTTGCCAGATTTCTTGTGCTGCAAAGTTGAGAGATACTGTTGAGTGTTGAGTGGATTTTACAAGGAACTGACAGCTTCAGGGGAAGAGAAGTTTATGGCTTCTTATGGTGAGTCTGCTTGCGTTATTAATAGCACAACATGTAGTATACTTGCTGTTGAAGCAGAAGGCTATGAGTTCTACTCCCACAGTATGTAGAGGCATTGCTGATACTGTACTGTGTTGTACTTTTAAAGGAGGTGGATGCTGCAGCCCTGAAAATGTCCTCTTTGGCAGAGATACCTAGTAACTATAAACCTGCTGTCAGTTTGCTATCCATTCCCTATTGCAATATTGCTAGCTTATTATTTTTAATGTAACATAGGCAATTTATTTCTCAAGGGCAACAGCCATTTTATTTGTAGATGAAACAATGAAATGTAAAGTTGTTTGCTAGCAGCAACCTCTTCTTTAGTTGCAGATCTCTTTAATGTGGAATTATTTAGATGACTTTTACTTCTACAGAGATTGTGCATATTTACTGATACTAGTGGATTGTAGAAGTTTGAGTAGACTTTTATGACGGAAATGTTCTGAATTGCGCAGTTTTGTCATTATTGGTGCATGCATTTTGTTTTATTGTTTACTGGGAAATGTTCAAAACAATAAATTTAAAATTCCCTCTAACAACTGTACTGTATTATACAAGGAATATAATTTAATACAATCAGGAAGGTGTATCAAAGAACACATGTATGCTTTGTGTGCAAGGGGCCTATGATTTGAAAAAAGCCCAAAGTTAATATTTATCTGCCACTGGCCAGATGTATTTTCTTTGAATGTGGGTTTCAATGCTGTTTCAATGAATGTGAGTTTCAAGGGCAGAGACGTTTAATGCTACGTCTATTTTCATTATGAGACTGCATTGCTTTGTTTAGCAGATGTCTATTAGTGTTTGTGCTGTAAAATGCAAAAGAAAACTTTTAAATGAAATCCAAATCATCTTAAAAGAAAAGCAGTATGCACATTACAGTGTTTATGGTAAATGGGGTGAAATAGCCAACAGGCTGCAGGGGAGAGGCCCCATTCTAATATTATTTTGTGAGGGGGTAAGGGCAGCAAACTCACTGACAGTCCCAGCTGAACTATACCTCTTGACTGTCCAGATTTTCACAGAATGAATAGATTTTTGCTTATTTCTGGTTTGTTCCTGATAAAAATTTGTGGTTTTCTGGCAAATCATTTAGGAAAGAAGTCAGTAAATAATGACAGACATTGAATTTTAGACTTTGCATCCTTCAGAAAAATGCATGCTAAAGAAAGACCTCTTATTCTATCAACTGTCTGAGTTTATACATGAGCAATTTTTAGTACTGTTTGTTTGTTCCCCCAATATATTTGGCATTGTCCAGATTTCCTGCGTTAAGAGGTTGAGAGGTATGTGCAAATAAATCACTTTATAGAATTACGTATATTCAAACCTTTCAACTGTCCCTGATTTTGGCTGAAAATGTTGCTCTCCCCCGATAATCCCTCCACAAAATGGCAATTTTGGAAGAAAATGTGGAGGGTTTACAATTAATAAATAATTGTAATGATCAGAGCTGTAGATTACTTTTATTTCAGAAATGCATGTAGATTATCTTATTTTGTCAGCTGCTCAACTTAACAGTACTAATATTAAAATGGGTCCCTCCACCTGTATTAGGTGGCTATTTTATATTTTTGCATCACATTTTTGGCCTGTTTTTCATAAAATTGTGATTTTCTGGCAAAGTTTTGGCAAATCATTAAAGACTGAAGTTAAAAATAATGACAGACATTTGAGTTTCAGATTTCATACCCTTCAGAAAATTCATACTAATGCAAGATCTACTATTCTATTATCTTTCTAAGTTTATAAGAGCAATATTTAAAAATTGTCCTTATTTTTGGGCCTTTGTCCCACTTCTATTTATGGCTTTGTCCAGATTTCTTGCTCTGAGGTTGAGAGGTGTGACAAATGTGTCAGGGTCATCACAGTCAGCCAGAGACATTTCAAATTGTGACGTACTTGTTGTACTCCACTCCCCTATGTAGTGACTCTGGATGTGTCCAAGCAAGACAAGGAGCAGTTATGCAGTGTAAGTGTGCAGATTATCCCCCATTCCAAGGCAGACACAAGTACTACAGTGGCTTTTCATCTGTCCTTGATTTTGCAGAATGTTCTGGTTTTCTGTCATATTTTTATACTGTTGATTTATGTTTCTTATTATTTAGAAACTGTATGTTGTTGCAGTGCCTGTTGCTCTGTATTTAATTAGCAATGCTTTAATGACCATCGGGTAAGCTTGTCTGAGATTTAAGATGCAAGTAAGCTATAATAAGCATGCTGTTAAATAATTATCAACATTGAAAGCCTTTTTGTTCTTGCCATGCAGAGAATATTTACATAACTAAATAACGTATAAGCCTTAGGTATTGAAATGCATATGACAGTATTTGTAATAAAGGACAGGATTACAGTATTTTCAGAAGCTCATTACATTTGTTGGAGATTTGCAGTCGTCTTTGCAAGCTTTTTCATTAAACTAAAGAGAATACCAGTCTATCATGTGTGGTCCATAACCTGTGCAGTAATCTTTTAAGCAAATTTTCTTGAGCTTGTTTCTTGTTTGTTGTTCATTTTTTACTTTGATCATGTTTTCCCCATGAAACAAGTAGATAGTTGTTGTCAGACAGCAGGTCTAGAAACATTATTACAAGTGGGGGTATCACAGAGATTGCTACTTTCAGCAGTTTCTTGGAACTTTTATAAAGCTGAATATAAATTATAATTAGAACTGCAGTGCAAGAAGAAGTGGTTTGAGTTGAGTGCTGCTTGTTTTTTTTATACTTGACTTTGACTGGCATTCCAGTAATATATTTAAAAAGTAATTTATTTTTTCATGCCTCACAGCCTTTTTGTTTCCATCTAGATGTTAAGTAAGCTGTCATGTAGCCAATGCATTGAAATATTTTTTTCTTCTCCACTTCATTTTGTCTTGATTGGACTCTCATAATGATGGTCTGGCCCCTAGGGCAGCATATTTAATTAAAGTCTCAGTTTTTGTGGTTTTGAGCATAGCCCCACCTCTTTCTAGTTGGCCACACCCTTTCTCATTGGCCTCACCCATTCAGCTGTCTCCTGCATCTCCCCTTTGATTTGAAGTCACCAGACTCCACTGGTAATTACAGATATTGTATCCAAAACAATTATTTAACATTCTATCATGACTAGTCTGAATGGCAACTCCTAAGTGTTCTTCCTTCCTTGAGGTCAATAGCATCAAGTTCTCTGAACTGGAGGGGAGGATATGTGGTACTGGACTGTTTGGGGCATCTGAAATTGATAATGTGTTTTCATGGGAGCCCTCATATTGTGAGCTCCCTGGGCTAGTCTCTTGGACCTCCATAAAAAAGAGGGCTAGAAGGAACAACATTCTCCACAGGTTGAGGACTGAGATTCAAAGCAACAGTTTTTCCTATAGCAGCATGAATGGAAATATTGCCATTATGCTTCAAACTATCCTTCTTCTGAAAAGGAAGACATGCAACCTTCTTTTAATATTGTTGCAAATCTCTCCTAATGTGTCCCTTTTTTAGAAACAGTATTTGTGCACTGTTTAGGAATAGGTACAAAAGTCCCTTCATAAAGCTGCTGATAAGATGGGAAAAGGAGGTCAGAAAGTACCTTATGATTGAAATTGTTGACCTCCTCCTTTAGGGAATCCAAAACAAGTTCATTATTGTTGATAAGGAACATATGGGTCTTCAAGCCATGCCTGTTCAACATATCTATATATTCTTGATATAAGGGTGATGTGTTCATTATGCCATTTGAGAGTTTAAATGTCTGCAACCCTTGAAAAACAATGTCAAGTTTCAAACATTCCCTAAAGCTGCTATTCTGTAACTGTAGAGACTTTTCACTACAATTTTGGGATAGTAACTCAATTGACTCATATCTGAAAGGAGACTAAAAAATGCTGAATCAAAGCTGTCTCAACAATTACTAGTAGAAGCATAAACACCTGTCATGGGAAGGCCAAAGAGGAAGGTTGCCAAAAAACAACCAGTAAACTAACAAGAGAATTAAACTTCTGATATAAAAACAACCAGTAAATCCATGCAGTAGTCACCTCAAAAGGAAAACACACAGGTGTATACTACAACAGCCTTTATTATAAAAAAATCTGTTAAGCACTTTCATCTATAAAACTGGACGTAATCAGAAATGACATAATTCCACAAATTACAGTTTCAATAAAGAAACAACAACCAATCAGATACAAAAATTGCAAACATGATTGAGTACTTGAAGAATATAGTTAGTAAAATTAAGAAAACTATATAAAAGGAAACAAAATGCATAACAATTTTGTGACTCTCAATTTTAATAATGGAACAATAGAGCTATATTCATAAATACCAGGATGGCTGTGGGCATTTAAATGGAACTGCCAACGTTTACTGTTGTTAAAACACCTGGACATTTCTATTTCCCTGTTTTTGCTGTTATTATTACTTTGTAATACATTCTTCTGCAGTCTACTGACATGTGGGGTGCATAATTTGAAATGCAATAACAAAGTATCGGCTGCATTTTTATAACTAATTTCCATATGTAACTTCTTGCCACTTTGGTACATTTCTACATCTAAAAATGTAATGTATACTTACTCTAAGCACTGGAAAATTCTGAAAATTAATTCCCTTTACTTAAATTTGTAATGAATGGATTCAATTTAATTTCCTACCCATATTAAAAATATATCATCAGTATGATGAACATACATTTTCACTAATGAAAAATCACATTTTTTGCATAAATATTGATTTTCCCAGTTGGGGCATGACCACGTTTGCAAAATCTGGTGCCATTGTAGTTCCCATGGCCTCTCCCATTGACTGCAGATAAAAATTACTCATGCAAACAAAAGAATTGGAAGTTAAAACATAATCCATACTCTCTTTTTCAACAATTTATTGTATCCCCATTCTACTCTCACATGCTGGGGGGATAACAGTATATAAAGACTTAACTTCCAAAGTGACCAAATAATCATTTTCTGAAACTTCTAGTCCTTTCATTTTTATCTTTAAAGTGGAAAGAATCATTTACCTGTGAAGGTAATTTGGAAACCATTTCTTTTAAGGCTAAATCTGAACAAAATTGACAAAGGTCAAACTTTGATACCTTCACACAGACTGTATGTCCCGATTGAGGGTCTTTATTGTCTTTATGTATTTTAGGAATGACAGCAATGTTCCAAACATTGATTTTCCACTGTGAAATAATTATACATGTAAACTGAAATTCTACCTTCCAAAAGATTTTCATAAAGCCAACTCTGCCTGTCTATACTTTTAAAAAAAGCTCTCTTTTCTCCACTCCTTTGTAAAATAAAGTATTGTTGAGCATTTCTTTTCATATGTTTTTCTATATCCATAATAACTATTGCTCCCTTTGTCTGCTTTCCTTACTCTGATGTTAATGTCTTCAGACATGTTGATTAAAACCTTTATTTCTTCTCTACTTAAACTGTGAAACTTTCATTTGTTTGGTTTGTTCAACAAAGATCCAATTTCTGGTTTACAAATTTTTTGTATGAATATATAACCAGGTGTAAAGGTTAATTAAATACACTTGATTTACACAACATGCTGTATTCTGTAGCCTTGGGATCATCTTTCTATATTAACTTCAAGTTTAGCTTCTTTGTAAAATATTTTCATTCATTAATAGTTGTAAAGATATCTGCTCTTCTACTTGACAAAAAAGTGAAACCTTTTTGTAAAACACTGATTTCACAGGTATTTAAAACCTTAAACAAGTTGAACATTTTAACCGTAAGGGACATCTTTAACTTTTGTTGTTGTATTGCTACCTCTGCCTCTGTCTCCATTGTAGTACTTTCTTGTTGTTGTTGTAGTTGCAGTTCTGTCTGTTGTTTCACCCATATTGAACAATCTCTGCCCAGATAAATTGTTCATTGCTCAGATTCTTTTGATAAACTTCAACAGTTTGCTAACTATACCTCTTACTTGATCTACTTAAATGATTTCTTCTCTGGACATTTGCATTCTGACACCACTTATCTTCTTTTCATGTATACATTACTGTGCAATTCTCATTCAACTCTGCCAGCCATAGTGACCACTTCAGTTTTATAGGCTTTGGACTGGTAATGTGTTCTAAAAAAATCTGTTCCATTAAAATGTGTTGACTCTTCTACTTTGGCCTCTGTCTCAGGGTGAACATACTCTATTTCCACATTTAAAGGCACAGGGCTAAAAAAATGTTTCAACTTTTTATAATCCTCCACATCTCTAAGTAATTTCTTGTTTTTATGCCTTACAAAACCTGGTTTTGATTCATTATTTCAGTTCTGATGTCACTCACTTAAGCTCAGTTTCACAGGGAGATGATGCTAATGTCATGTTATCATGGTTGTCATCTAATTTGTTTAGCAATACTTTATGTTCATGTTTATTGTTTTTGATGAGTAATTTAACTAACTGTATACCTTCTTGATGGTTAATGTTGTTCCATTCAAGGTTAAGCTCCTCTGACAACAAAGTGCCAGTAGGTTTGTAATCAAAATGAAGACCCATCAACACTCTGTCAGAATCCAAACACGCCTTAAAGAAAACATTGTTCCACTGGTTAACTCTATATTTTAATACCAGAGCTTCTTCTTCTTTAAATATTTCTTCTTTGTTTAACTTAATTTCTATACATTTGTTTTTGTCCATAAATGGTGGAGGATGGATATCACAGTGGAGTATTGGATTGGGAAAAATACTGTTAAAAAATTCTCTCTCAAGTGTTTGGGTGGAAAACTATGCAACTGAGATTCAATAGCACCATTATTGTTGATGTAATTCTTGTGCACTTTCACTGTTACTACCTTCTTGTGGGACTTATTTGCATCATTGTTAATGTTTTGGGACTTATTTGCAGCATTCTTAATCTTTCTGGCAGTACCTCCATTTGGTAAAGTTTAAACTGGATGAATACTCACAAATGACATCCTCATTTTCTTCCATGATAAGTGGAACATCTATCACAGGCATGTTGAAAGAACAAAAAGAAACCAAAAAATGTTGTCACCATAGTAATTTAACAAAGAACACCAATAATTAAATCCACATAAAAAACTCCTTTAATTAACACAAGTAAGTGTTTTTCTCTCCTTAAAGTCACTAGGCATGATACTTCATCACACTGTATAACCAAAATAAACAGTCCGTTTATACCAAATAATAAAGCATTATCCTCATTGTTCAATCTAATAATGTGTTCAAAAGTCATAGACCTTTTTTCTCTTTATAAAACATTTAAAATTCAAAGAATCATTCAAACCAAACCTGCAGTTGCATTTAATGTTACTGGCCATTTGTATTCTATAAATTCTTTTAAAAATCTTTCCTATTACCCCGTTTCATAACCTTAAGAAAAACAATACTTCTGTTGTTCCTCCATTTCTACATAAAACTCATATTCTATACCATCTGGTCCAGGAGCACTCATTCTCTTCATACTTTTTAAAGCTTCATTCAAATTATCCCTAGTTAAACTTATTTAATCCTTTTCTATCTTTTTCTGTGACTTCCCTAATATTACAAATTACATCTTCCTTCAATTCTCTTTTATTATACAGACCTTACACATATCTTTTTACTACACAGATATTATTATCCATTTTATATACAATTTCATCTCATTCATTTTTTATTGAATCAGATTTCTCTTCGAGTTTAACTTTTTTTCCCAAACAAGGAGGAAACAACCTCCTTTTTTCCTTGTAACATGCATCTTTGCTTATAAATCATTCTCTCTCTCTCTCTCTCTCTCTCTCTCTCTCTCTCTCTCTCATTCTCCTGACATAATTCTTTTACTATGTCCTGCACATATTCCCCACTCAATAACAAACTTTCATTATATTCTTCCACTAATTTTTATACCTTTCCTTTTTACTTTTTCAAAACATCATTTCCCCCCCCCCTATATATTCTTTTTTTAAATTTCATTTTAAAATACTTCTACCATTCAGTCATAGTCCTATAGAAAGGGAGCATAAATTCAATCCCATCCCAAAGTTCTTTTATTTTCTTCTTAAACCATCTCTCCTTACCCACTTAACCAAATAAACATATATTTCCTTTCCACTCTTGTATATGATTTTCTACATTTGGAAAACCAGATATAATCACAGAGTGATCTGAAAAATAGATTTCTATAGTGTCTGTCCTTGTTTTTCCCTCTGAAAACATAAAATGATATCAACTCTAAAATAACTTCTAAAAAAAAATATATATATATATATATATATATATATATATATATATATATATATATATATAATCATATATATATATATATATATATATATATAAATCATATATATATATATATATATATATATATATATATATATATATATATATTTCTTGCTGTTCCTAGATTTAAACATCCTAATTCATTCACTTTTCTTAATTTCCCTTCCTTTTTTCCTCAGATTACAATTAAAGGCCCCTGTCACAATAGTATCTACAATAGGCAGCATATATTTTATTATTTCTTTGAACAAACTGTATGTCAAAGTGCTGTAGAAACATATACCATTAGCACTCTTCATAATTGACCCCCTTTCCTCACATCACATATAACACATCTCCCAGGCCTCACCACTATAACATCAACCACATTCTTAATGTTTTTCTTTAACAACACAGCTAGTCAAAAATAGGTATCTCATGCATAACTCCAAATAATCTCTTCCCTCCCCCATACTGTTCCAGCTTGTTGCCTTTGTTTTCCTGATGAAGTCAAGGAATAACATTGACGAAAACGTTATTTTGTAATTTGCTAATGTTAATAAAGCGAGTGGTTGCAGTCTTCTTCGAACTGATTTTTTTTTTGGATTATTGGTTTTATTCTATCAGTAGAGTCTCCATTTTGATTTTGTTTGCCTTTGTTTTTCATTTAACAATCTAACATCTACTAAATAGCTCACATCTATGCTTTACACTGATAATACTGTTTACATTTAATGATAAAACTCTAACTTTATCTCTTAGCTTTTTTAACTTTTTATGCTGCAATTTTATCTTTTTCTTTCTCACCCTCTTTCTTATAGTACACATCTCCTCCCCTTCTCATTCTTTCATTTTTTTTTCTAAAACTTCAAATCTGTTTTCTTTTATGACATCATTATCATCTTTTCCACCTCCACCATCTCTTTCATAGATATTCACTACTTCCTCATCTGCGCTCTCTATATTACCTTTTTTTCACTTTCCACAACCTGGACACTCTCTTCTTGAATATCCTTTTCCTTTCCCATCTCAATTAATTTGCAATCAAACCAGAATGATGTTCACCCCTACATTTCCTACAATAAAGTTTACAATGTTTAATTGAATGTTTTGAAAAAGATCAGGACATTGAAAACAATGCCTTTTAGTGCAATAATTAAGTGGTCTCCTTTCCCACATTGAAAACAGATTTTAGGATCTCCCAAATATCTTAACATACTTTCCCCCATTAGTCATGACAGAAGTAGGTAAATTAACAATATGATCATTATTATTTTCAAAGCACACTAAAATATATCCCATGCCCCATTCCACAGGTTCCATTAAGTAAAACATTTCTTAATTTCATATACAGTTTTTACAGTTCTTTTCAAAAACATTTAGTCTGACTTTCATCAATGTCATCAGAGCTAAACTGCAATTTTAGTTTTCTTCAAAACAATTTTTCATGACTACTTATTACATACTCATTCCAGTGTACACAAAAAGATTTTTTTTCAAATGCCATCATGAAGTTTTCAGCTTTTTCATAATTTTCAAAAGACACTTCTGCAAAAGGTTTATTACCAAGCCGTATAAACACTCTTAATGTCCTTTGGGGGAAAACTCAGCATGCTAGCAATATTGTCCCAAACATCCTCAATTCCATGTTTCTATTCTAATAACAGGTTTCTGTCTTGCAAAGTATTTTCACCCTTTTACACACTGTGGGGGTGGAGGCGGGTCCCCATCCCACATTGCTTCTAGTCACAATCTCATATCTACTCACAGTTTGGTGTCTTTCTTTTCTCACCAGTTTTCTTAAATTGCAAATATTTTTTATTAGTTCCTTGTACCATTACTAAATCAGACAAAATTTCTTCTTTCTCTAATAAATCCCCAGCTACTATGGCCAGCCATGTGACTGCACTAACATCAGCTGGTTCTGCTTCCTGTGTCATTTCTTTTAGGGCGACATTTCCCAAACCATCTTGCTTTAATTCAGTTATACTAATGTGGGTACATCACTACCTACACTATTTATGTCCATTTCAACATCATTTTCAACTTCTATATTCAAAACTTCATCTTCCTACATCTTGACCAACACAGCAGCTTCACTCAGTACATATGTGTTACCTCAAATACAGTCCTCCTCTCCTTCCTCCATCACACTTCCTTCTATTCTCAGGCCCTCTGGCTATGTGACCAAAAAGAGTAGGGGGAGTTCCCTGATGCCCTGACCAAATTTCCCTTAGTAATATAAATATCACCTCACATGTCCAGTGAAAACAGGCTCCTAGCCTTGTCAACAAAAGTTAAGTAAATTTAGAACGTTACATCAGACTGGCAGAACTAGCCACTATCATGAGGGATGGCCTGATTATAATACTGCAGTAGAGTTCAATATCAAAGAATTTTAATACAGGTTAACAGGAATCATTAGAGTAAAAAAAAACTTCAAAAGACACTGAGTAATAGGTTGAATAGCAGCCTTAAGAATTCAGATAGAATCCACTAATACCAGAAATACAAACAGATTGCTTTGTGACTGGTCATTTGTCATGCACTACATAGGATTAGCTAGCAATAACTAACATTAGCAACTAGACAGAAAATTGGCACAGCTTTGAAAATGACTGCCAGAATGCTGAGTGCTGTAAAGGATAGTAATGTATTTCAGCTTTTCCCGGTTAGGGGTCGCCGCAGCGGAACTCCAGTCCGCTAATGATTGGCAGTGGATTTTTATGGTGCCGAGTTTCCAGCCCAACGCCCAACTTCAATGTACAGCAGTAAATCCTTGTATTGGTTCCTTAGGATAGAGTATGGTAATAAATCACTGTAGAAAGACTTCAAGACAGGTGACTATTTGATTAATATAGAGAATATAAATCTTGAGGATGGAAGCTTAAGTGTGTATCCATGTATTTATATGCCTCTTTCTCTCTCTCTCTCTCTCTATATATATATATATATATATATATATATATATATGAAGATAGAAAGATATAGATATCATTACTCATCCTGATAAATAGAGTAAATAGATAACATATACACAGACATAGTTGTATCATAAAAGGGAGTACGGAGTATGGAAATGAGCCAAGTTCTAAAGATTCAAGAAAACCCATTTAAAGTTCCTTGTTAAATTCTGGAGAGGAAATGAGGTGGATAACAGAGACAGATCAAGCTATGTGGAGGGAAGTAGGACAGGAGGAGGTTAAGTTATATGACCAGAGAGAGCAGTTATATTATATTTTGTAATGCGCGTACATATCTGATTGGTAAATGGGGTAAAAAAGAATGGTCTTTAAGAAAAGATGACAGAGTCACAAAGTTTAAGACCAAGGGATGAAAAGAATGGTTTGTACACCAAAGCTTAGTCTGATGCGGCTAGAAGGAGAGCAGAGGACCCAAGTGGTGAAGACTTCTAAAGTATGTTGCTGCATCTCTGAATAATCTGGTGGCTAGTGGAGGAAAGATCTCATTCTGGGTAAGTTTAAACAGCTGATAGGTGAGTAAAATTTCTGCACACAGGTAACCGTTTAGCTTTTCAAAGGCTTTGCAGTGGCATTCCTTTCTGTGGGAGAGAGTTATTAATCTACATATAGCATTTGAAATTGTTTGAACGGTAGATGCTTTTCTTTTAGAGGCAACAGCATACAGAAGGAGATCATATTCTAACTCACCCAGTAAGATTAATAACAGACAAAAAGAGGACACTATATGCATTTATGGTGATCAAAAGGAATATCCCAACATGCATGCAACAATTCATCAGGTTTTAGGAAAGCTTTTACATCCTGTAGCTGTAACCCCTAATTTGATTCATGATATCATAACTCAGAAAAAGATTTTCTCTGTTATGAAAAAACACAGAAAATGTGAAAGAATAGGGAATCCATACTTAGTCATAAAGAGGTACACAACATGTCAATATGACCACTAAGTATAAGAAAGAATAGTGGGGGATAGCATTCATTCAGAGGTCTAGAATCAAAGCCAGAAAGGACTTAAAATAAAAGCTAAAAAAGTGGCAAGAATCTGGTTGTGATCAGATGGTAAAAATGATGTTGCATTCTAACAAAAATATGCTTCAGTGATATGAGTAACAGAAACCTAATCCTGTAAGAGAGGTCAGCATAGGAATTGAAGGTGGACTAAAAAAAAACTCTAACATATAAATCAATACAAGTCAGAGGTCTGCAGAGACACTTACAAGAAGTATCAGGAACACAGAAGACATAACCAGCAGACATAAATGACACAACTAATAAAATCCTGAGTTCTAAACCCACTTCTGTTCAATCAGAAAAGAAAGCTAAAAAAGGGAACTCCTAAGAGACTTGTTCTGATAGTAGAAACGTTAAAAAAAATAATGGAGGACACAGAAGAAGCTGGAGTGTCCAGGTTTTGGGCACCTCAAGACCCATCAGTGAGGAACATAACCTTGAATCAGTGGTTTTAAAGATAAGCAACATAAATCTTAAAAAGAAGTAATTGGAAGATGATACCTTAAGTAGGACAATGAACATAATATTTCCATTACAGCGTAGGTGATTTAGTTTTAAAAGATGACCTGTTATGTAGATCAAAGTAAAGAAAGGGGGAAATTCTGCATCAACTCATAGACAAAACTAAGGCATGACTACCACCTAAATTTTACTGACCAGTCATAATGAAAGAGATGGAAACTATATATGCTTTTTGTACAGAATGTCATAAAACTGCAGCCAAATACTGGATTTAAGAGTCCATTGACCCCAATGTCTTTTATGAAAGTGCCATTTGAACATATTTCCATGGCTAATGTAAGGACACTAGTAAAAACTAGTAAGGAGTATCAGTATATAGTAGTAATGAATGAAAAGTTGGAAATGTCAATTTATAATCTGCAGAACAATGGATTGGTACAGAGGTTCAATGAAACACTTAAATCTATTACAAGAAAAGTTAACAATGCAGATTGGAATACCAGGGACCAGTCGCTACTATACAGTATGCAAAAAACAAATTTTATAATCTTCAATGAGTTTTTTTTCAGTGCACCGTGTTATTGCATGGACTACGCAGAGCTCCAACTACAATTCAGAGACTGATGGATAAAGTTTTGATCCTCCACTTATGATGCACTGCTGCATACCTGGATTATATGGTTATCCATTTAGAGGTCTCACTTACCAAAAAATGGAAAGTTGTGTTATACAAGCAATAATGCCCAGCAGGCTGTGTGTTACTGGAAAGGCATTATTTACTCAGTAACACATACCTTGGAGGGCAATGTTGTGCTTAGGCAATAGGTTGCCTGTAAAATTGTTTTGTTTTACTATATTTTTATATATTTTTAATGTAAAGCAGTTCTTCTGCCTAATGTTTCAAACTTGCTGTAGTATATGTAAATGGTGATGGAAGTATTTTACCTCCAAAATATAATGTTTTCAAAAAAAATATCCAAATATTTACTTTATTATTTGGGAGGGGGGTCCCTTAGTCCTAAAATCTGTGGGTTGTTTCCAGTCACTGGGGATTGACGTCACTACATAATGACAAACATTTGAGTTTTAGACTTTATTTCCCACAGAAAATGCATGCTAAACAAATCCTGTTAGTGAAGCAACTTTCCAAGTAGAATCAAAATATAGAGTAAAGTCCCAGTTCACAAGTAGAATCTCAGTAGATAAAAAGGAACCTGACAATGGTACAAAAGCAAACTGTTTGTTTTAGTAACATTGTCAGGTTGCTTTTTATCTATTGAAGCAACTTTGTAATTTTATAAGCACAATATCTATTTGTTCCTATTTTTGAGTCTTTGTGCCCCCTTTATTTAAGGGTCTATTCAAATTTCTTAAGGCAAAGAAGTGGAGAGGTATGCAAACCTCTTAACTCGTGCTGCCATTTCTCAATCTTACCACCACTCTGAACCACAGCTGTGGTTCAGAAAATGCATGTTAACACAAATCCTGTTATTCAAGCAAGTTTGTAGTTATATAAGAGTAATATCTGTTATTAGTTTGAACCATTGTACCTCCTTTATTTTAGGCTGTGTCCAGATACCTTGAGCTAAGAGGTCAAGAAGTATGCAAACCTTTTAAATGCTTCTGCTGCCACTATCAATCACTCTCATGCTTCATATGCATACATGCATATGGCGCGTGCGTACACACACACACACACACACACACACACACACACACACACACACACACACACACACACACACACACACACACACACACTTTTGTTCTCATTCACCCAAGCACACATAGACTCACACACACAGACAGAAACATAAGTACATACACAAACACACATGCACGCACACTTTTCTTTCTTTTTTATGTTTCTTTTACTTTCACACTCAGTAAACAGCAAAGGTGCTGCTTAGTGAGTTTAAAATAATGGTGTTATCGATCTCGCTCACATTCTCGTGCACGTATACACGTACACAGACATAAAGACACACACATGCAAACACTTTCCTGATTTTTTTTCTTTTTTTTAATTTTATACTCGCTTATTAGCAAATGAGCTGCTTAGTGAGTGCAAAATAATGGTAGCCGTCAACTTTCTTTCAGTCTGAGATCCATTGCAGATTAATACGGTGCCAAGAAGTGGTGGACTTGTTTTTCCAGAGGGCATTATTTGTATATTAACACCTACTGGAAAACATTCGCTCTCCAGTCAAGGTGCTGATGTAGTGGTCACCCATTTTCTAAAACTCATTAAAACCTATGTCGTGTGGAATGTCACACCTCTAACACCCTACAAGCATCCTGGTATTCCAGAGCATCTTCTGAAAAATCAACTCAAAAATGTATAAGATAAAAACATGTAAATATTTTGTGAAGAATAAAATCTATTTAAAACTACACAAATAGTAATGTTACCAGGAAGAAGTATTGTTTACACTGATAATAATCAGCACATTCATAGACATTCCATAAATACTATAATATATTATAATGCACACAAATCCCAAATTATATATTTTTTATAAATGTTCTCAAATAAACGGTTATATCTTGAGAACTGTACAACCTAAGCATATATTGTTAAAACACTTTTTTAATCAGACATAAGTTTTTAATGACACAAGAAATTACTCTCTAGGTATATATTTATTGAGATATTTGCAGAAATATAAAAAATGTATGCTTGATTTTATAATTAGCAACATAATAATGCCAAATGTCTCTCAAGATGTGCAACTTACACTGCAAATATCAGTGACAATATTCCACAATATCTAAGGTTTCACCTGATATCATGCAACAATTTGTAAGTCATTTATTATTTTGCAGTATTGATTGCATATGGAAACATTTTTTTCATAAATACTAACAACTAGCAATATTTCTGACATAGTTTCCTATAAATAAACATTAACAATGAATTTTCCAGTCTCCTACTGTGACATATCAAACCATACCCATCAATAGCATGTACATTTCTCAGTTATGAAAAATATGAGTATAAATATAAAAATATAAATAATAAGTGGTAAACAGTGATTCAATTTTTCCACTGCAGATCATGCTTGATTAACAACCTTAATGTCATTTTGTTAGCAACTCCTTTCCCTTTCTAATACTGCCTATTATTAGCTGATAAGTAACTTAATTAAAAAAATCAGAACTCAAAAAGATCTAGACGCCATGAGGAGCTATAGGTGTTAACTAGAAATATTCAAAATGGTGTTATAGGCTTGAATGAGAAAATCTATAAGATAGGCAGGTATGACTGCGAATGCTAAGAAAAGTAAAGTGGGAATAGAGGAAACCAAGTATTTGGAATACATTATAAGATGAAGGGCGGCAAGACCAAAACTAGAAAAATCAGAGGCCATAAAATGTTGGCCTCTAGTCTTCAATAAAAGGCAGGTGAAGGCTCTTCTAGCAGTTACTAGGTACTACAGATAAATTATACCTTATTTTGCAACAACTGCCTGCCCTCTGTGGATATCACAAATGGAAAGCTCCTATTTATTATTTACTTATTTATTTATTTATTGACATTTGTTAACCGCATTAGTCCAGCTGGGCTAGGAGCCCATTTTCAGTGGAGACCAGAGGAGAAAAGCTCCAATTACAGACAGAGAGATATTAAGTATACATGTCAGTTAAGAGTACAATAATGACATGCATAAGAGATTAAAACAATCATTAATTGGCTAAAATAGTACAAGTTCAAATATATTCTGTAATTACAAAGGCACACCAAACAAAAAAGTTTTTTTTTTTCAATGTTTGAGTGGTGTAAGTATCTAATTTTATAACTCGTGTAGTAAGGTATATAATAGGAACCATGAGAGGGGTGAAAAGAGTGTCTAGAATTGAAAAAAGATGTTGGCGAAAAGTAGATGTGAGAGAAATAGGATACAGAGAGGAATGTATTTTATGGTGGTACAACAGAAATTGTACTGGAATGAGAAGAAAGTGTGCTGTGAAGTTATAATGAAGAGTGCACTACAGAGAGAAAGTGGAGCTAGGTAAGGTCATGGCAGGAACAACTTTTGATTCTAAAAAAAGTGTAGCTTGAGTTCTTTCTTGAATTGTAAAGGGTGTGAGATGGAGCGTAATTGGGATGGGAGATTATTCCATGCCTGAGATAGGGTGGATTTGTAAAGTAATCTACCAATAGATTTTTTTGGTTGGTAGATGTTAAGGAGTTGTTGGTTAGATGTCCGGAGTGTGCGAGTTGGTGTGTAGATAGATACCAAGGAAGACAGGACAGGGCATGAAGATGGTTTATAAAGTATGGAATGAATAGTTTGTAACTGAGATAGTAGAAGTTGTTGTGGGAGTTCCAGCCATTGTAGTGAGTTGAGTGAGATGCAGTGGTGTGAGTTATAAGGGGAGTTTGTGATAAACCTTGCTATTTTGTGGTACGTTTGTTGGAGTTTGGCCAGGGTAGCTGCTTGAATATTAGTTAGTATAGGGGTGGCAAAGAGTAGGGAGGGGAAAAGAAGACCCTGTGACAGGGACAGTCTGGCATCATAGGTTAGGAATCTAAGATTTCGGTAGACCATACCAAGTTTTTGGTGAGTTCTCTTTATACTTTGAAGAATGTGTAGGTTAAATTTAAGTTCATCATCAATGATGGCTCCTAGAAGTTTTGTGTGGGAGTCACATTGAATGGTGGTGTTAGAGGATGAGATAAGAAAGTCCAACTTTAGGTGAGAGAGAGTCCAGGGGAAGAATAACAGAAGTTTGGTTTTCTTGGGGTTTAGGATAAGAAGATTTTCAGCAAGCAATTTTTCTACAGAAAGAAAGGTGTCCTGGGTGAGTGTGTGAAGGTCAGTGATATTGTTGGATGTGCAGATAAGAGGTGAATTGTCGACATATTGGACTACTATAGATTGTTTGCAGGAGGTATATAGATCATTTGTAAAGATGTTGAATAGGAAGGGTCCAAAGATGGAGCCTTGAGGCACCCCACTGGTCTTTTCACCCCTCTCATGGTTCCTATTATATACCTTACTACACCAGTTCCAGTTGCCTATCAAAGCACAATGGTTCCTTGAGGGAGACTGAACCATACATGTTCATAGGTTCATAGGTAGGTAATAGGCTATCAGCCCAAGGGCCTAAGTAAGCCTAGCCAACAAAGTTCCCTGGCTTATGCCACCCAAGAAAGTTAATTTCCTGTGCCCTTGTCAATCAGAGCCACAGAAGTGATCCCTAGGGTGTATTTCCTATTTCCCATCCACTCATCAAGATTTTTCTTCAAGAGTGCTAATGAGGAACTTTGCTTGACATAGCTGGGTAGCTTCTTCCAGAGTATAGGAAGTCTCTGGGACAGGAATCTATCCCTCCAGCATGTCCTGTTTATTGTGGTGACAAGGTTTAGGTCCATAGGGCGTGTAGCTCGAAGGGATTGTGATTTCTTTAGTTGTAGCATGTCCAATAGCTCTGGGTTTAACATAGCTTTATATGTTAGGCAGAGATCTCGGAGTAGGCGATATGCTACAGAGTAAAGCTGGAGTTTTTTGAGACGGTCAGTGTAGGGCATCTGTTTTGGGTTGGAGACAGTGACATTGACAAAAAGGCAGGAGTCAGAGCTGGATGTGACAGAGTTAAAGATGTTAAGATTTGCACTCGGTGTGACTAGGATGGATAGGATTAGGAATCAGTATATTAGAGGGTCAACTCATGTTGGACAGTTTGGAGACAAAGCAAGAGAGACAAGATTGCGTTGGTTTGGACATGTGCTGAGGAGGGATGATGGGTATATTGGGAAAAAGATGCTAAGGATGGAGCTGCCAGGTAAGAGGAAAAGAGGAAGGCCTAAGATAAGGTTTATGGACGTGGTGAGAGAGGACATGCAGGTGGTTGGTGTGACAGAGCAAGATGCAGAGGATAGGAAGAAATGGAAAGAGATGATCCGCTGTGGTGACCCCTAACGGGAAAAGCCGAAAGATGATGATGATGATGATGATGAGTGTAGAGCATCTGTTTGAGGCCAGTAATCCCCTTTGTGAGGTACTTCTGTGGCCTTTCCAGCTGCTGCAGATGTCTTGTGAGATACATTCCAAAAGGGGCATTGTACTCTATAATGGGTCTAATGAGTGCCGAGTAGAGGTGAACAATGACCTCTTTTTTCCTGGATGAGAACCCTTTTGTGATGAGGTGTGCCACATAGAAGGATTTCCTGACTTCTGTGGTGATGTGATTATCAAAAGAGAGACTGCTGTCCACCTGGGTCCCAAGGTCTCTTATCACACATTCGGCATTATGTAGACTGCCGTTTATATGGTAGTTCATGGGTACAGAGTTTTTACCAAAGGGGATAGCAATGCACTTTTTGGCATTGAGCTTGAGGCCATGCCTCTGACACCAGGCATCTGTCTCAGTGAGGCCCTTCTGTAGGATGTCCACATCATTTGGGGACTCAGCTATGGCTCTTAATATGCAGTCATCTGCCAACTTCATTAGCCAGAGGCCTTCTGTGTTAGCCTGTACTTCAGAGAAGTAGATACCAAACAGGAGAGGTCCCAGGACTGAACCCTGTGGTACTGCACTTGTTACTGGTTTGAAGTCAGATTTGGAGTCTGCAACTTTTACAGTGTGGGCTCTGTCAGTGAGCCAGTTGGCAACCCATCCTGTGACATAGGGATTTATACCTAGTTTAGTGAGTCTAGCTATAATTCCAGAATGAGGGATGGTGTTAAAATCCTTGGTGAGGTCAAGATAGGCTGTGTGAACCACCTTACCTTCGTTTAAGGCTTGGGTGACTGCCTCAAAGATGTCAATCGGGTTCAGAAGGCATGGTCTGCCTTTCACAAACCTCACCTGGGTGGGTTCCAAAGTTTGGAGGTTACCAATGTCTTTGTTTATGAATTCCATGATGATACGCTCTATGGCCTTGCAGACCAGGCTTATCAGGCTAATAGGGTAATAGTTCCCAGGATCAGTGGTGGCTCCCCCTTTGTGGAGTGGGATAACCGTTGCTGTGCACCATTCAGTTGGCACAAAGCCTGACGTGAGACTATGATTGAACATGGTGCTTAGGTGGGGAGCCAGTTCATTCTGAAGTTCATGTAAAACGCAGCCTGGGATGTTGTCCGTTCCCATGGATGATGTGTTTTTTGTTTTAGAGAGTGCAGCTTTTACCTGCATAGATGTGATTACAGGGACTCTGCATTCTTCCTGTAAATATATGGGCCCTTTAGGGGGTGAGAGGTGGGTAAAGTTAGCACTGACCCTATCTGCCAGGATGGCAATATCAGTTGGTTCTGTAATTTTCATGCTCTTGTGCTGTAACTCAGAGCAGATCTGGGTGTTGCCACTGAGATTATTGACATAGCTATAGAAGGCTTTGTGGTTGCCCTTAGAATCAGTGGCACTTTTTTTTTGTAGCTAGCTTTGTAGGATATTATAAGGGATCTCAGCTTCTTACTAAGGCTGACCAGGGCTCCTCCACTCATGAGATTTTACTCTCTTTTACAACAGTTTTTTCCTTCTGTTGTAGAGTTTGTTTATGGCAGGGGACCACCAGATTGGCTTCCTTTTTTTGGAGGATCACGTCTTGGTTCTGTTTGGGATAGCACAATCCATGCGCTTGTGTAAGCACTTATAGAGTGCATTTGTGTAGGATTCAGTAGTCATAACTGTATTGTCCATCTGCATGGGTGTCATGAAGTTCACCACTTCTGTTTTAAGAAGCATGAAGTTGGCTTTGGAGAATTTTTTTACCATGGTTTCCTTAATGGTGGGATGCGGATATCTAGGTTGATTAGCTTATGGTCGGATCTGACCAAAGAGGAGTTGACTTCAGGTGTGGAACACCGGTCACTCATGTTGGTAATGACTAGGTCTAGGATATTGTTGCCCCTGGTGGGGGTCTGGATCAGTTCTTCCAAGACATTGGAATTTATGAATTCCAGAAAGCGTTGAGCAAAGGAGTTGGTACATGATTAGTTTTCCAAGTTAATGTTAGGGTAGTTGAAATCACCCATTATTAGGGTGTTTGGTTGAACCCTAATATTTTCCAGTATAGCAAGAAAAGAGGAGGGGGAATCCTGGGGTATGGTGGGGGATCTGTAGCAAGCTACAATTTGGATTGCAGTTTTGCCCAAAGTTAGTTGCACTTGGATAACCTCAGATGCATTATGCTGTGCAACTAGCCTGGAGGTGTGAATATCCTTAATGAATATGGACACACCTCCGCCTTTGGTGTTCTGGTCCAGGTTAACTGGCCGAAAAGTATGGTATGAGTTATAGCCTGGTAATGCAGGGGTACTCTCTAGAGCCTTGAACCAGGTCTCAATCACTGCACAGATATCGATGTTCTCCATCTTAAGGAGTGCCTTGAGTAAGTACATTTTGAAATTTAGACTTCTAACATTGAGTAGCATTACCCTCAGTTTTTGCTTGCCTGTTCCTGTTATGGTGGTGAATTTGTCATTTGAACCTTGCCTAAAAAAGGCACTATAGGGGTGGCAAGACCCTTAGCCAGTATCCAGAATCCGATGGGTGACAGGTGCAGGCCATCTCTGGCAAAGCATCATGGTCTGTTGACCATGTCGTCCCAGGCAGACAGATACTGGATCCCCTTAGAATGGCACCAGAAGCTTAGCCAATTGTTGAAGTCAATCATTTTGTCCTTGTACTGCGGCATCATTCTGGGTGATGGTAGGATGCTGCTAAGGGCTAGGGTCATACCTGCCTGTGTTACATAATCTGAGAGCTCCTCCATGTCTCATAGGTTCATAGGTTGGTACTAGGCTATCTAGGAGTTAGAAGCAACTCAGAAGGATATAATTGATTCAAATGCTCACTTAGATTCAAAATATAATGTGATCCATAGGTATTTATTTCCCATGGCTTCACATCTGTAACTTCCCAGATTGCTGTCATTGTATTTTAACCATATCTGAATGCGCAATGTTTTTCACTAAAGAGGTCATATTTGTTCAAATTTTTTTTCGATCATCTACTTTACTTAAATGGTAGCACTGGTATTAGCAAAGCTAGGCAATGCAGAATTAAAAAGCCAATCACTCACTCCATGGTTTTAACTATAGGTTGTTGAGAAGAATTCCTAAATTTACTAGAATGGTGTCTGCCTGATAGGTATGTGGTCAGCATTGCTTTCTAAAAGCAAATATTATGTACATTTTGTAGATAATTTGTGATCTTCAATTTGTAGGATGTACAGTTATACATTATAATACAATAGACTACTCTTTTTGTTAAGTCTTAAGGTTCATAACAGATACCTCCAAAAAACTGACCCAGGACACTTTTATAAGAACTTATACTGATACTGCATGTAACCATCTTTGGTATGGAATTCCAGTCCTCCAATCCTCTGACTCTGGCAATCAGATGGATATGACATTCTTCTTCTTCTAGAAGGTTCCTAGTAATCAGGATGAGCTAGAGCTCTTACTTCAATTCAATTCAAAGCATTCCCATAAGAAGGAGTCACAAATTGATTTATGGACTTAAATCACACTACCTCTTCACTGTCTTCATTGAATAGAAAACAGATTTCCTCATCACACCTCTTAACTGTACAGATTTCCGCAGAATGTACAGATTTTTTTCCTCATATTTTTGGTCTATTCCTCATAAAATTTATGATTTTCTGAGAAATAACTGAGGATTGAAGTTACTAAATAATGATATTCATTTGAGTTTCAGACTTCGTATCCTTCAGAAAATGTGCACTAACCAAATCCTATAATTCTAGCAACTTTCTAAGTTTATAATAGCAATATTTAAAATCCGTCCCTATTTTTGGGCCATTGTTCCCCACTATTTTAGCCTTTGTCCTCATTTCTTCTGTTAAGAAGTTGAGAGGTATGACTTTTATAAATCTACTTTATGCTCTTTCCAGTTTCTTTTGGCTGGTTTAATAAGTGAATAACATAAACTATTTCCATATTGTTTTATAGGTCTTATTAGGGGCATGTAAGCAATTTTACTAAACTGACATCCCAGAATTTAATACAGTTACTAATACTCCCAGTTGTTCGAGTTTTTTGTGTTCCACAATAAATATTGCTTGCTTTTATGAACAGCAGTTTTGGACTTATTTGGAGATAACAATCACTTATTGACTGACTCTACAGCTTGCAGTGGTGATTTTTTTGTTTTCTGTGGTGAATTTGTGACTTCTCACTAGTGTTGTACCCAGGGTCCAGACCTTAGGCCACTCCTCTTTAGCATTTATATCTCAGAGGTGCAAGCTAATGTTAAGGTTTGTGGCTGACCAAGTTTGCAGTCATAAACTTCCTAGAGGACACTAAGATCCTCCAAGAGAGCCTGAGCAGAACAAATAGCTGGCATCCAAATCATGGACTAAAATGAAATGCAAATAAATGTTTAATCATATTCTTTGGCAAGCATGAGTCCCCTTGTAACTATTATACTGATAAGACACCACTAAAAATGTATTCCATAGTTAGAGATCTAGGAACCTATGTCAACAATGAACACCATATATCGACTGTTGTAAAAAGTGCTTTTTCCTCCCATAGCTAGTAAAGGTATTGCATCCAGATCCAAGGATGTAACTGTTTCACTATACAAGGCACAAATTCAGCAGATCATTAAGTATAATGCCACTTTCAATATGTACCTGTTGAAATACCTGCCAAAACCAGAATGACCACAATGTCGGTGTAGTGGAAATCGCAGAAACATTACTTATGTAGATGCTTATATAGAAAATTAGAGATGACAGAAGAAAAAAACAAAGAACTCTTACTAGTAGAGTACATACACTGAAGTTTTCCTATTTTATTAATATTTTTATTTTACCTATGTGTGGATTGGGTAACTCCACTGAATACAATTGCCCCTTTTCAAGGGTGACCTGGGCACACTGTTTAGTTAAGTGTCGCACACCTGGCAGATGAAAGAGGAAAGAATCAAGCCCTCTATTTAGACACAGAAAGGAGCTCATGACAGGTCAGAGCTTTAGTCTTTGGTATAAATTGAGACCATTTTGTCAGAAAAACATCCTCCTTTTCTTTATTGAAATAAGATAAAAATCTGCATGGACAAGTGTCAAATTCATAATAATTACTTACATAAATGTTAGTATGTATTTATTTAACAAAGAAACATACTGTTGCATTCAGGATTTTAACGCTTTGAATGACAGTGTATTATAGCCCTGTAGATGACAAGCTCCTTTTACATATTTTGAGTTTTCAAGCAAGCAGGATAGTTCTGCTACACATACATGGAAATCAAATGCGCTTATTAACATAAGATCAACTTATATTACTATCAATTCATGTAAGATAGGACTGGGGAAAATAGAATAGCTCACTTTTTAGCGATTCATCAGGAATAGCACAATAATCTGAAGCAATTTTTTCATTTGTTTTTGGAAAGCATATACAAGTTAATTGATTTCCTTTCACTAAGGAAACACTGAAGTGCTGTCTATTTGATTTGAAGCCAAATGCTTGATAAATGACTATAGAGAAAAGTATGACTAAATGTGAGCTGAAGACAGGTACTTACTAAGTGAACGGGACAATGGTACAGTCGCAGTCCCTTAAAGAGGTTATTTTCAGAGAGTACAAATTATGAGTAATTTCCTAAAAATGACACAAGCATCTCCTACTAAAAAGAAATCTGCTAAAATATATGTCAGTGAAGTTTATTTAGACAGATGGCACATGGCAAAAAGTCACTAATAGAATTTGTGAATGCTTCAGTCCTATTTTCTACAGAGAGATTTTCACAGATTTTTTTGTTAAAGCGTGACTTAGAAAGTTACTGTGAGAGCAGTAGTGCAGCAGCAGGACTAATGTTTCATGTTACACCTTTTTAATGCAGAGCTACACATTTTCACTTGTACCTAAAAACTAGCCTATATACATTGAGAGCAATATATAGGAGTAAATATTCAGCTGTTTGTCATGCTTTATAAGATATGGGATTTATACATCATCCTTCTTTTCTGCTTCTGACCTATCGTCATACAGGTATATACATTCTGAGGCCACACTTACATAGTTATATATTTATTTACTGATGGGTTGTTACTATAACTGCACATGCTCTTACAGACACTGGGGCAAACACCATCCATCCTCTTAAACATAAAGTACAACATCATGCGGCTAGAGGAAGACAATATTAGCAGCCTTGTGGTGTAGCCCCTTCTGTGTGAGGGTGTATATAATACTGAGTTGGAACTATATTCCAATTTCATTTCTATCTGATCCTATGAATTTAATTCTACAAGAGGGTCCTTTCTATAGTTTAGTTGTTTAGAAATGAACACTAAATGATCCAATAATGCACTTTTTTTGTAGAAGGAGTTCCCTTAGTTTCTAGGTAAGCAACCAGTGAAGCACAATATATCTCATGGAGTATGACACGCAGGAGCTTTACACATGTACATAGCATCTTCTACACTACGTTGGGAAGGGTGGTGTTAAGAGCCAGTGCTGAATGCCCACCTGCTGACTGAGAGCACATCATTTTGATTGGGCACATCACATCCTATGCATTACATTTGGAAGGTTTGAAAGGCCAATGCTAAATGTCCCCATTTTAGGTGTATATGTCACATCTTATGCACCACATTTGGAATGCCGGAAGATACAATGCTGAATGCCCACTTACTGACTGAGAATACATGTCATTTTACATGTGTACATCAAATCTTATGCACTACATTGCATGACTAACAGCATTATATAAAGTCATGTGGAGAAAGAATTATATAAACCAATGTGCCATTAGCTTGTGAAGCAATGGATGTGCCTTTGTATTTTACAACAGCAATTAAAAGATGTGAAACAAACCCATTTAAAATGAACAGATGGAAGTTCCACTGCATAGATTTTCAGGTTGTATGATGGTAATTGTTGTGAATGTATATTAAAATGTCTGCTTTAACTAGGTATCTTATTATTATCCCCATTTCTTTTAAAGGAGTGCAGTCTTTGTGAGTTCATGTAACAGTACTAAGTAGCTTAGATAATGGCCTGTTACCAAAAACATGTGGCATAGTTGTTGCCAGAAGATGCTTTTATAGCTCAACTATTTTATGCTCCACTCAAAGGTTCAGTGCTATAAGTGCTCATAAAATGGCTTTATAATGAGCATTTAAATTAATCACGAATTAAATGTGTAAAATTCTATGCATTCAGTATTCAAGACAATGTAAAGATAATGTTAGTCTGTTTAACAGAAGCATGCACTGTTGTCGCCCCCTTCCCTGAGTTATGTCCCTAGTTTAGTTTAACAACACTCCTGCATGATTAGTATTACAGCAGCATATGATTAAAAACTTGACATTATCTATTTTATGTATTTATTAACTGCATTTGCTATCTGGGAAAGTCAGACTGGTCACAGAGTCCCCTTTTCAGTAGATGTCCAGGGAGAAAAGCTCTAAATGATACATCCTTGAAGGGAGATTTATACCTAGTATATAAAAACAGCATTTTACAAGTGTATAAATGGTCTAGTGAATAAAGACATGGTACGGAAAAGTCATTCAATATTTTTTTGAAATGTCTGCATAGTAATGGATTCACTGCAGATAGTACGATAAGGCACAGAGACAGTTTACAATATACAGACATAAATTTCAACGGACCGGTAGCATTGTATACTTCAGTAAGCAGTTTCACAATTAAGACATAAATTAGACAAAGTTGCAGAAAAGCAGTATCCTTTTATGCTTCAGATTTTTTTTTTTTGCTAGTCACCAGTTGGTGCTGTAGACTAAAGACTGATCAAAGAGGGAAAAGACTTGAAGGGCATGAAAGTGTGAATAAAAAAGGAGATGGGGAAAGATTCTATAGGTGAATGTAAGGAAGATGAAGTGAGAAGGAAAGGGAGTGGTTAGTTATGGTGAGTGGGTGAGAAAGAAATGAAAGAGAAGCAGATGAAGGCTAGAAAAATGTGTGGCATTATGGTTTAGTCTAGAGGGTATTTATCCAGGGTTAGTGCAGGGCCCAGAGATTTTGAAGGTGTGAGTTTAGCTTCGATTTACAATGTTAGAGAGGTTTCTCTATTTTTAAAGAAGCAGGTTTCTTGCTCCATGTTTTGGTGATGCAGTTTGAAAACAGACTGTCACCAGCTGTATTGTTGGATTTAGTGACAAAGAGGTGCTTTATTTGGATTCAGCAAGAGGGTCTGTTTGGTTTGTATGGCTGGTTTCAAGCTGATAGGGATGGACAGTTTGTAGATTTATTCATGAGGTTATGAGTAATCACAAATTGGGGAGTAAGATAGTAATTGCAGTATTTAGAGCCAGCTTAGTTCTTTAAGTGCTAGACATTGGCTGGATTTGTGTGAGTGATTAACTTCAAACATAGCTATTTTGTAATAGCACTGTTTAAGCTTGGAAAGTTTGGAGACTTGTAAACTGGTGAAAATTGGGGCTGAGTAGAGTAGTGTTGGGAAGAGTAGGGTAGAGGCTAAGTGCTTTCTATTTGGGTTTGTGAGGTAATTTTTGACTCTGTATAGGAAACCCAACTTTCTGGTGAGTTGTCTTTACTGTATGGTGCATGTGGTAGTCAAATTTTAAGCTGCTGTCAATGCTGATGCCAAGCAGTTTAGCATGTGGGGCAATGTCAGTTTTAATGTTACTTGCTAAGAGAATATCAAAGGAGGGTTTCTGGTTTGAGCAGTGTTCTGGGGTTAAGAGATTGTTTCTTTTTCTTTCTAGGGTTAAGAAAACATTGTGAGTCAATTAGCCAGGCTGCAGTAAAGGAGTAAGATTCTTGAGTGATTTATTGCAGGTTGCTATGGACACTACATATGAGGGTGGAGTCATTGGTATACTGCATTATTGTGGCTGATGTTGAGGCATCTGGGAGTTTATTAATGAAGATGTTGAAAAGAATGGGACCAAGAATGGACTCTTGGTGGATACTGGTGGAGATTTGGAGGAAAGTGAAGAAGTCTTTGTGCCATTTTATGGCATGTGATCAGTTAGCAATGTAGCTGTTAAACCATAGGGTTGTTGTTTCACAAATCCTAGAATTGGGAGGTTTTGTAGTAGGATGGGGTGTGAGACTGTGTTGAAGGCTTTGGAAAGGTCTTGAAAGAGGGCAGTTACTAATGTTCCATCATTACTATGGGTAGTTGTAGTATTAGTGAAATACAGGGGACTGTAGTAGTGCTATGATGGGGCAGAAGCCATTTTGGGAGGGGGAAGTGGAAGTTATTTTTGGTGAAGTAATAGGATAGCTGTGATTAAATGAATTTTTCAAGAATTTTAGAAAAGGGGACAGGATAGCAATAGGGCAGTAATTACTAAGTTTGTGTTATTTCCTCCTTTATGTAGTAGCAGGATATAGATTCTGTAATAGACCAGTTTATGAGTATGGAAATGGAATGGACTCTAGCCTCATCGGCCATTTTTAGATGTTCAAGTGGGAAGATTGTTGGTTGCTAGACTGGTGGATTTTTGTTTTAAGAGATTGTTTTTAATCATGGAGGTAGGAACGGATTACAGTGAGAGCAGGGCAGAGTCACAGTTGCTGGGGAGGGAGGGGCTGATGGCAGGGGTGTGGTGTTTGATTAGGGATGTAACTAAGTTTATTTAGTGTGTATTAAAGAGTGTGGTGGTGTTTTCTGTGTTGTTGGGCACTAGAGGGTCAGGTTAGGTAGCATGGCCTGGTTGAGGATTTTCTTAATAATTGACCAGAATGCATTTGGGTTTTAAGATGTTTGGTTAATGCAGCAATACTGTAAGTTAATGAAGTATTTTTTTATCTATTTTGATTTGGTTATTTGGTGTGATTTCTGAGTTGCTGAAATATTTGTTATTTTTTTTATCTAGGAGTTCCAGGCCTTGTTTCTGAGTTTCATTAGATGTTTTGTGGTTCTGGATAGCCAAAGGACTGGTATGGCCTTTACACACTTTGTTCCTAGAGGGGATTAAATTGTTTAGAATGTTAAGGAACATTTTGGAGAATTCTGTAACAACATCATCTAAGTGATGGTGTTATAGATTTGCCAGATACAAGTTGTATGCTATAATACCACAAGTTTATAACATGTTAAGACTAGACAGAACCTATAAAAATGGAGCAGGGTGGCTAATATCTACAAATAATCTTAATTTTTCAACCTATCACTTCAGCCTCCCCCAGTTTTTAAAGCTGACATACTTGTAGCCCTTTCCTTGCAATTTAATATACAACTTTGTGAATGGCAAATCTAAATGATCTTTTCTTAGATGAAGTTGTGACAGAACTTTCCAAAATGTTCCTTAACATTCTAAAGTTTACATTCCTCTGGTAATAACATAGACACCGCTGAAGAATTTCCCTCACATGAGAATATTATATTAGGTGACCTAAATATTGACTTGAAACCTTAGATAGTAATACCCTTCTAATGTCATTAGCCTATATAGTAACAGAACCAGATAAACTGAAAGTGAATCACTGCTCATACGAAGGATGTATAAATATTTTATTCGAAACCAATCACGACAACAATTCCTGGTTAAGCTCTTTCAACTGTACCACAGTCTTCATCAGAACATCTAAGAGCTATGACAACTTTCTATATATACTCTTCTCCTAATTGCTTAATGACATAATTAATTTGAAAAAAAATGCCAAAAAGACTTAAAGATACATTTCATGAACTTCACATATATAATATAGACCTATCCAAATATATATAAATAATAACTAAACATTTCCATATTTGATATTATCATGTTAAATCCCTACACTAAATAATGCATATAAAAACATTCTATACTATATACACATATAAATATACATCTAAATACTCATAATATTATAATATGTAAGGTAATACATGAAAATTTTATAGACTAAAACGCATATAGGGTGATACATGAGCCACTTTATGTAAAGGTGTATAAGGAACATATGTATAGTATATACCCTAATGTTATAAGTAGAAGATTTAATCTAAATATCAAAAAAGGGGGTTACACTAAAAACATCCACTAAAACTGTAAAAATTGTGCAAACATCATCATACATCTATAATATAATAACAATAATTATAAATATAAATATTAAACTACTATCATAAAAATTTTTTAATAAATACAAATACCTATAACCATCCTATGCAAGTGCTAAAAAAGGTTTAATGCTGATAAATTCATTTAAACCCGGTGTTCTTGTAGAGTCAGTTAAAATTTGCCATCTACTCTCGTATTGTACTAACTGCATTTTCCAATTTCCTCCATGTGGTGCACAAGTCACTTGATCGATTATTGAAAACACAAAACTGTGGTCATTACCCTTTTCTAAGATGTGTCTATACAAGGCATTTTTAGTATCACATTTACGTATTTTGTATAGATGTTCATATATACGCTTTTTCAGCTGTATTTCTGTCTTTCCAATGTAATGTGCATTGCATTTGCTACACATCACAATATAAACCACCTGTTTCATGTTGCAATTACCTGTCCTACATTTGATAGTAGTATGACAGATATCATCCAACTTAATAACCTTTGCTAGGTTTATATGTTTACATTGTTGGCATCTTCCACATTTAGATGTACCTTTAAATATATCACTTACTTCCATTTTGCAGCTAGCTCTTTCTAATAAATTTTTCATATTTGGGGCTGTCTTGAATACACATTTCGGTTTCGCTCCTAATATTTGTTCAACATCCATTGTGGTTACTACCTTCCAATGTCTTTCTAAAATTTCTCTTATAATATATGTACTAGGAGTATATGTAAGTATACATACCCTTCCGTTGGATACTCTTTCTAAACATATCTGTTTGTCCATTTTATAACATCCCAACAATAGTTTATACTTAATTCCCCACTCTTTTTGTACATACTTGATAACATCGAAAACCATATTTTCAGGATAGGCTCTGCTAATGAATAGATCCTTGATAACATTAAGCTCATCCTCCATGATACACTTAGTGGAAGACATTCTCGCTGTACGTATACATTGCCCTTTAATCACATTTTTGAATACGTATGGGGGGTGGTTACTACTGTAATGGATATAATAATTCAAGAATGTAGGTTTTCTATAGATTCTTGATGTAAAACCTTGCCCGTCATGACTCAATAATACATCCAAATATGAAATTTCCTTAAAACTATAGTTATATGTAAATTTTAAAAAATCTACAGTATTATTCAAAAATTCCATAAATTTATGTAATCTGTCCACCGATGCATTCCATAATATAAAAATGTCATCCAAGTATCTGGCATAATATGCAATATCTTGAAAAAATTCACTCTTAAATACATGTTCCGACTCCCATTCCAACATCACCAAGTTTGCGAAAATGGGAGCAAAGGCGTAAAGGAACGTCTTTGGATACCAAAACCTCCATGGACCCACGAGACTCTGCTCCTTCGCCATTATTAGTTACTAAATTAGTAACTAATACAAGTAATCTATGCACTTCACCCTTTTTTATACAGATGAATATTATCAGGACATACATAACCTATTATATGAGTCAGGTAATTACGAAAATATTTCCATAAATCAAATCAATATACGACATAAGCGTATAGACTTAATAATAGAAGAATATCTTATTGACAATAGAATATCGAATGATACATACTCTTTTTTGAAAACAGATTACCTGGTGTTGGCTAAGATGGTTGGTATACCCAAAGTACATAAATCAATAGAACATCCACTGTTCCGACCTATAGTGTCAGGATCTAGGTCTAAAACATTCAATATTGGCAAATTGATAGATAGATGGTTAAAGAAAATTTACAATAACATTCCACATATAATGAAGGACTCATGGAGATTTTTGGGAGAAATTACTGATGACAAATGGAGTCCAAATTTGATTTATCTTACTGTGGATGTTATTGACTTATTTTCCAGCATTCCGAAAGAGGCGGGCTTAGATTGTTTTGAGAAGAGTCTGAGAAAGTATACAGATTTTTCATGGGATAAAATTTGTTTAATATGTGATATGATGTCACTAGTACTTGATCATAATTATATTTTATTCCAAGGGGAATATTTCAGGCAGACAAAGGGAGTGGCCATGGGAGCAGCGTGTGCTCCCATTTTCGCAAACTTGGTGATGTTGGAATAGGAGTCAGAACATGTATTTAAGAGTGAATTTTTTCAAGATATTGCATATTATGCCAGATACTTGGATGACATTTTTATATTATGGAATGCATCGGTGGACAGATTACATAAATTTATGGAATTTTTGAATAATACTGTAGATTTTTTTTAATTTACATATAACTATAGTTTTAAGGAAATTTCATATTTGGATGTATTATTGAGTCATGACGGGCAAGGTTTTACATCAAGAATCTATAGAAAACCTACATTCTTGAATGATTATATCCATTATAATAGTAACCACCCCCCATACGTATTCAAAAATGTGATTAAAGGGCAATGTATACGTGCAGCAAGAATGTCTTCCACTAAGTGTATCATGGAGGATGAGCTTAATGTTATCAAGGATCTATTCATTAGCAGAGCCTATCCTGAAAATATGTTTTTTGATGTTATCAAGTATGTACAAAAAGAGTGGGGAATTAAGTATAAACCATTGTTGGGATGTTATAAAATGGACAAACAGATATGTTTAGAAAGAGTATCCAACGGAAGGGTATGTATACTTACATATACTCCCAGTACATATATTATAAGAGAAATTTTAGAAAGACATTGGAAGGTAGTAACCACAATGGATGTTGAACAAATATTAGGAGCGAGACCGAAATGTGTATTTAAGACAGCCCCAAACTTAAAAAATTTATTAGAAAGAGCTAGCGGCAAAATGGAAGTAAGTGATATATTTAAAGGTACATCTAAATGTGGAAGTTGCCAACAATGTAAACACATAAACCTAGCAAAGGTTATTAAGTTGGATGACATCTGTCACACTATCATCAAATGTAGGACAGGTAATTGCAACATGAAACAGGTGGTTTATATTGCGATGTGTAAAAAATGCAATGCACATTACATTGGAAAGACAGAAAGACAGCTGAAAAAGCGTATATATGAACATCTATACAAAATACGTAAATGTGATACTAAAAATGCATTGTATAGACACATCTTAGAAAAGGGTAATGACCACAGTTTTGTGTTTTCTATAATCGATCAAGTGATTTGTGCACCACATGGAGGAAATTGGAAAATGCAATTAGCACAATACGAGAGTAGATGGCAAATTTTAACTGACTCTACAAGAACACCAGGTTTAAATGAATTTATCAGCATTAAACCTTTTTTAGCACTTGCATAGGATGGTTATAGGTATTTGTATTTATTAAAAAATGTTTATGATAGTAGTTTAATATTTATATTTATAATTATTGTTATTATATTATAGATGTATGATGATGTTTGCACAATTTTTACAGTTTTAGTGGATGTTTTTAGTGTAACCCCCTTTTTTGATATTTAGATTAAATCTTCTACTTATAACATTAGGGTATATACTATACATATGTTCCTTATACACCTTTACATGAAGTGGCTCATGTATCACCCTATATGCATTTTAGTCTATAAACTTTTCATGTATTACCTTACATATTACAATATTATGAGTATTTAGATGTATATTTATATGTGTATATAGTATAGAATGTTTTTATATGCATTATTTAGTGTAGGGATTTAACATGATAATATCAAATATGGAAATGTTTAGTTATTATTTATATATATTTGGATAGGTCTATATTATATATGTGAAGTTCATGAAATGTATCTTTAAGCCTTTTTGGCGATTTTTTCAAATTAATTATGTCATTAAGCAATTAGGAGAAGAGTATATATAGAAAGTTGTCATAGCTCTTAGATGTTCTGATGAAGACTGTGGTACAGTTGAAAGCGCTTAACCAGGAATTGTTGTCGTGATTGGGTTCGAATAAAATATTTATACATCCTTCGTACGAGCAGTGATTCACTTTCAGTTTATCTGGTTCTGTTACAGTGTTGGCTAATTAGCCTATATAGGTTTACTGACCTTATCTTTACATCCACCAGGTATAATACACCTATTAATAGCACTTCTGCTTTAGAGTAGATTCTTATCAACTCCCCAAATAAATAATTTCTACAGGTTCCCTTCCTGGTACCATAAGCAGTCACTTACCTATTTTTTCAGTAAGAAATCATAAATCTGACCAAAAACAATATAGCTATTACCTTGCTCATAATCCCTCATCCTACAATAAAGGCCTATTCATCTTAAAGTTAAAATCTGTAAACTGAGAAGTGCTACAAACACATCAACTGGATGAAGCTGTAGCTCTGTACAATTCAACTTATCTTAATACACTAAATGAACAAGCAGCAATCACAACAAAAAGAGTTAAATCAAATCCAACACCCTGGCTTTCACAAGCAACTAAACAGCTCATGAAAGAGAGGGCTAAAGCATAGAAAACCTGGAAGCAAAACCAAACAATAGCTCTACGTCAGCACTATAAACACCTTAGAAGCACCACACAAACTAAACCAAATCTTGCAAAAAATTACTATTAAGTTGTAGGCAACAAATTGTAACAAACCCTAAAGTTTATTTGTCCACACTCAACCAACTGATAAATCTGATACTCCAATTCTGCCTTCTCCCACTACAATTAATCAAAGAGACATCTAAGATGGTTGATTTATCTCATACTTTATCCAAACAGTAGCCTTTCTTTTCACTCCCAACCTCTGTTGACAGTACTGCACCCACCATACCCCCAAGTTCTATTCCAAATCACTCTCACTCAAACCTATCCCAAATGCTACAATCTAGAAATTTACCGTTGAATCAACTAATCTTTCATTTATTTATTTATTTATTCGTTTATTTATTTATTTATTTTATTTAAGTTTGATGACCAGGGAAGTCCACTGGGCCAAGAAGAGCCCATTTTCAGTGGAGGCCCGAGGAGAAAAACTCCACAATAATTACAAGTTACATTTCACATGTTACAAAAGGACATAGTTCATACAGCTAATTAAACATTTACAGATAAGTTCCATGATATTTGCAACTGGCTTGTCACAATGTTACAAAAATGAAAAGACATAATTCAATACAGAAATTTCAACGTTTACATAAAGTGAATATTTTTGTTATAAAAATTGTAGATTTAACATTTAAAAATATATAGCTACTAGCCATTAACTGGTTAGGAATATATTATGCATGGAGAGGGTAATAGTATAATTGAGATTGGAGAGTATAGTACAATAGATATTAGAGAGAAAAAATATTTTTTGGTAGGGGAGGGATTGTTTTGGGTGGGATGAAGTAATAGTAGAGGTAGTTGGATGAGTCAGTGCACCTCTGTAGCCTTCATTAGATTCGTAACTATTTAAACTATATCCAAAAAGCACTTTTCCTTAACTTATCTAATCTGTTCGAGGTAGTATCACACCAAAAATTACTATACAAACTGTCTTCCCTAGGAATTCAGGAATCTCACTTTCTTGGTTTTCTGGTTAACTTTCAAATAGATAGCAAGCAGTAAAATGGCAAAACACCATCTCTTCCAGTTGGTGTCCCTTAGGGTTCAAGTTTTTGCCCATTACTTTTCAATATATTAAAGATCTCTTCTTAGCCACCAAACAAGCCAATATATAGATGCTTCAGCAGTCATCAGCTCTGCTCTGCAAAAAGTCTAGATAAACAGCTTACCCAAGAGTCTTTTTCCACCTTTGATGCTTGGCTGACTGATTTCCAGCTGATGCTGAATCCCACCCACCAAAAAAAAAAAAAACTGATTTTATTTACCCTTAAGCAAGCAACACTATGAAAAGAAACCTTCTCAATCTCATTTCCATCAATACTGTCATATAACTTATAAGTCACACTAAGCTTCTGAGGACTCCTTATTGAAAACTTACAATCTAATCACCACATAAAACAAGAAAAGTAAAAATAAGTCACCAAAAAACTAGGTACCCTCTATAGAGTCAAACAACGTCTACATAGATAATGACAGGAAAAATATTGCTTTATCCCTCCTCAGCCCAATGCTATTATACACAGCTCCCAACCTAATTAATCTGCAATCCACTAAACTCTCCCCATTGGTCCAATGATATAATAAAGTAGCCAAATTCACCACTAAGCGCTACAACAGGTCACATAACTGCCACGCTCTTAAACAATTTCTTTGGTTTTAACTAAACACTACCTCACATATTATTTATTTATTTTATTTATCATTTGTTAACCAGGAAAGTCCAACTTTAGACCCATTATAGAATACAATGCCCCATTTGGTATGTACCTCTCAAGACATCTGCAACAACTGGAAAGGCCTCAGAAATACCTCACTAAAAGAATCACAGGCCTAAAGCAGATGCCCTATGCTGACCGCCTTAAAAAACTCCAGCTATACTCTGTCGCATATCGTCTACTCAGAGGCGATCTCTGCTTAACATACAAGGCCATGTCAAACCCAGAGCTGTTGGACATGCTACACTTAAAGAAATCCCAATCCCTCAGAGCTACACGCTCCAGGGATCTAAACCTTGTCATCACAATAAACAAAACATGTTGGAGGGATAGGTTCCTGACCCAGAGACTCCCCAGACTCTGGAATAGATTGCCCATACATGTCAAGCAGAGTGCCTCTTTGGACCTCTTCAAGAGGAACCTTGACGATTGGATGGGAGAAAGGAAATTCACCCCAGGGATCACGTCAGTCGCCCTGCTAGACAGGGGTCCAGGAAAGTAAATAATGTGGGAAGAAATATTCAGGGAATTGTTATGGCTAGGCTTGTATAGGCCCTAGGGCTGATAGCCTAGTACTAACCTATGAACCTATGAACCTATGAACCTATGAACTTGGAATGAAGCCAATTTTCAGGGGTCTATGTTAGAACACTGAACTTTCAAAATTTTGAGTGTTCTAATATCGAACCCTATGAATCGAAAATTTAAAAAATCGAACATGCAGAACAGCGAACTTTTTCCTAGGGAAAAAATTTGCTGTTTCAAAACACATACACACAACACAAGCACACCAAACATACAGCAATCCACACATATACACCTAAACTCTTACACCTAACACTACACTAAACTATACATACACTACTAACGATCCACTTACCTTAACCCAAACCCTAACCCTAAGGTCCATCACTATCGCACAGTCACCTCACCTGCGCCCTAACCCTAATTCACCTAACTCGCCCTAACCCTCACGTCCACACAATTGCACACTTACCTGAACCCAACCCATATCTTTCCACCACAGCGCTGAAAATACTGAAGCAACAGAAACGGACAACCAAATTCTTTCCCTAGTAAAAAATTTGGTTTTCTGCTTCTTCGATATTTTCAGCATTCGCTGAAAATGGGTCGATATTAGAACACTCAAAATGTTGAATGTTCTAATAGACTTATTTTCAGTGGAGGCCCAGGTAGAAATGCTCCAGACACATGTCTTTGTAACATGGGAGGAAACCAGAGCACCCGGAGGAAATCCACACAAACGGGAGGACATGCAGACTCCACATAGAAGGTACCCCAGCTGAGAATCAAACCAGAGAACCTCTTGCTGTAAGGCAACAATGCTACCACTGCACCACTGCCCCATCCAACGTGTTCATAAGTAATCACTCCCAACAGACTCATTTATCCACCAGATAAATGCCCCAGCCTAAAAAGCATTCTTCATTTCTACACCACTGGCACATGACTACACACCACTGATAAAGTGTTTATTTATTTATTTATTTATTATTTATTTTACATTTGTTGACCGGGCTAGTCTAACTGGAATACAAATCAATTTTCAGTAGAGGCCCGGGGAGAAAAGCTCCAACACAAACACAATATGTATAATAAAAAGTTGTCACAATTCAGAGAAGTATAAAGTAGTTGAAAACTTCTGAACAGTTACAGCCGCATAGGCTTGATGCAGTTGTCATTACAAGAGTACATAGCTCATGATGAGGAGATATGAAAAGCAAAAATAAAATACAAAACAGTTGTTTACTTATACAAACAGAAAAAAAATAGGATAAAAAAGATGTTTATTTATACAAATGTACCATGTGATACAGTGAAATACAAGGTTTATAGGAGACAGCAAGAGGATGTCATTAGTTAGAACATAATAATATTAGATGCAGAGAGCACATAGGAAATCAAAGAAAGAAGAAAGACAGTTAGTCAGGGTTAGTACATGGGCATAACCTATGAGTACTGAGAAATAGTTTTAGTTTCTGTTTAAAAAGTGTTATAGAGGTCAGGGATAGGAGTTCAGAGGGAAGCATGTTCCAGTGTTTGCCTACAGAGTTAGAGAACAAAGAATCTCCAGCTGAGTTATTGTATCTGCTAGTGGTAATAAGTAGCTTATTAGAAGAGTGTAAGTTCTTAAGATTGTTGTAAGAGGTAATGAGAGTAGTCAGTATAGGAGTATAGGTGGGGTAGTGCAGGCTCTTATGGATAATAGCAAGCTGGTGAAATAGTAACTGGTTTTGGAACTCTAGCCATCCTAATTGTTTTAGGTTGTTGCAATGATGTGTTCTAAAAGGAGAACCAGTGGCAAATCTAGCAATACTATGATAGGAGGTAGCAAGTCTGCTGAGGTTGTTTTTTGAGAGATTGGTATATATGGGTGAAGCATAGAGTAGGGTAGAGATTAAATGAGTTCTAGCTATAGCAGTTTTGGCTGAAGGAGTAAGAAAGGGTTTGATTCTATAAAGGGATCCCAGTTTCTTATTTACTGTTTTTATAGTGATGTTAATATGAGTACTGAAGTTTAGGTTATTATCTATGGTTATTCCAAGAAGTTTAGTGGTTGGGTCAGGAGATATAAGAGTCCCGTTCTTGGATATAAGAGTGAAGTGAAGAGGGGTTGACCTGCGAGTAGGAGTAAAAAGTAGCAGTTTAGTTTTTTTAGGGTTACGTAGGAGGCATCGGCTTAAAAAACATTGCTCAACTGTATTGAATGCTTTTTGTGTATGGGACTGTAGCTCGGAAGGAGTATTAGCTGAGCAAATAATGGTGGAGTTGTCTGCATATTGAATGCAGGTTGCATGAGGAATTGCTAGGTGGAGGTCATTAATGAAAATGGAAAATAGCAGTGGGCCTAATATGGAGCCCTGGGGAACACCAAGGGAAATGGGGAGGTGAGAAGATAGATTGTTTTCCCATAGTATTGCTTGTTATCTATTGTCTAAGTAAGATTTAAACCATCTTAAGGCTAGAGTATCAAGAGAAAGAGATTTAAGTATTTCTGTAAGGAGCTGGTGGTTAACCGTGTCAAAAGCCTTAGATAAATCAATAAAGACAGAAGAGGAAAGAGTATTATTATTACGGTTTACATTTATGCAGTCTGTGAAGGAAAGTAGAGCTGTGGTGGTACTGTGATTAGGTCTAAACCCATGTTGACAGTTGGCCAGTAGGTTATTTTCGATAAGATGGGTGAGTAGTTGCTTATGGATACATTTTTCCATAATTTTTGCCAGTGGAGAGAGTAGAGCTATTGGTCTATAGTTTGAAATGTCAATGGAATTTCCGCCTTTATGTAGGGGGATGATGTGTGAGATTTTCCAGATAGATGGGATACTTCCTTCTGTTATTGTTCTGTTTATTAGTATGGAAATGGGGAAGGCTATGGCTTTGGCACCTTTTTGCAGGTATTCTGCAGGTAGTTGGTCAGCAGATGGGATAGTAGGTTTTAGTTTTCCTAGAAGACAGCAAATGATGGAAGTAGGAACAGGTTTTAGCTGAAATGATGGAATTGGGTCAGTCGGTGAGGTGGTTAGATTAGGGGAATTTGAAGATAATTGCTTAGCTATTGTTTGAATGGCATCTGTAAAGAAAGAATTGAAGGCATTGGCAGTTTGTGTTGGATTCTCATGGTTAGAGCCTTGTGGGCTAGGTGTATTAGACTGGCCTTGGGTGTAGGAGTTTGTTGATGCTGGACCAAAATGTTTGTGGATTCCTTTGGTTAGTTTGTTGTAGTTGGATATAAAAGTTTTTTTTATCTAAGAGGACAGCTTTTTTAGTAGTATTTCTCAGTTGTCTAAAGGTTTGGTGGTCTGTTGAATTCCTAGTAGTGTGCCATTTTGCCCAGGATTTGTTTCTAAGGAGGATTTTCTGTCTAGTAGCTGTAGTGAGCCATGGGCCAGGTTTAGCCTTATTTCTAATAGAGCATACTGGGGCATGATGGTCAAGGATGGCTAAGAATGCAGAATTAAAGTAGTCAACTGCTTCATCTAAAGGGAGTATTTTTAGTGGTGACCAATTGCAGTGTTTGAGTTTTAGCTGGAAAAGTTCAGGGCTAAAGAATTTTTTAGTCCGTATTGTCTGATAGGAATTTGGGTGAGGTATGCTAGTTTTGTGTCTGATGATATATGTGAGTGAGTGGTCACTCAGATCATCAGGGATGGTGCCTGCTTTGTATGTGTGATGTGGAGAGTTTATAAGAATCCAATCTGATGTGGTTTCCTTGTTGTTGGTTTTATTAATTCTTGTAGGGGAGGTGATGACTTCTGAGAAGCCATAAAGATTAATATGGGTGGTGGGATGAGGGGTACTACATGACTTCCAGTCAATGTTAAAGCCTCCAAGGACTAAAGTTTCTTGTGGAAGATTAGTTGATAGCCAATTGAGAATACTTTCAAGGGTGTTAATGTTGTTTCCAGGGGGAAGGTAAATACAAGCAATGTTTATGGATTTGAATTTGTTGACTTGAAGTTTAGTGACAAGGATTTCAGCATTATTAAATATAGAACGGTTTATGTTTGAAGTGGCAACTTGTAGATTATTTCTATAGAGGACTGCAACATCCCCTCCCTTTTTGTTAATACGGTCTAATCTGAGGATACTGTAGCCAGGTGGGGTAATTTCATTGTCATTAATGGAAGGTTTAAGCCATGTTTCAGACAAACATAAGATGTCAAATTGGTAGAGTTGTAATAGGGCATGAATATGGGTAATCTTGTTGTTAATGCTACGAATGTTAAGATGTGCTAAAGAGAGGGAGTTTGGAGGTTTAATAGGAGTATGTGTATTAGTTATGTTAGAGTTGCCTAGTTCAGTGGCAGGAATATTGTTTGGGCTGGGGTTAGGATGAATGTCTCCATCTAGCAGGGCTAGGTGGAGTATTCTATATATCGGGTTGTTAAGTTTACAGAAATAATAAAGTAGTTTTCTTGTTTGTAGGTTACTATACTTTATATGGGTTAGTCTGTGATATTTGGCTTGCAAGTAGCAGGGGCTAGTTGTGGTGTTAAAGCTGGGTTGGGAAATAGCTAGTAGTGGTGTGGAAGTTAATTTTGAGGGGAATAGATGGTTTGGGTGTAATGGTTATTCATAGGAGGTTAATAAATAGGTAATTAGTAGAGGAGGTAGGAGAGAGGCAAAGGCTATGAGCTTTAATTTATTAAGGTAGGGTACTTTGGACATAATCCTGGTATGAGATGTATAATAGACAGGGGTGTGTAGTAGTAGTAGTAGTTGGCTAATTGAAACTGTAAAGATAGGGAGGAAGACCTGTAGTAGTATAAGTAGTAGAGTATATAGAGGAGTGGGGGGGGAGAGGTGGAGAGAGAAGGTTAGGTAGGTCAATAGTAAGAAGGCTATAAATCAGTTTTAGGGAGAAGAAGAGCTTTCAAGGGAAGGGGGCTATAGGAAGGGATAGGGAGGAGGGTGCCACCTAGTGGGCAGTCAGGTTAACTACAGCAGAGGTAAAAAACCGGAGAAGGCAAGACTAGGGCTAGAGAAACAATCTATTTGGATAGGATAAGAAAGCTAAATTTGTGAGAAGGACTATCCTGTGACTACAGGATACAAGGGGGTGGTTTGGCTACTGGGTGATCAGGCTGAGAGGCTACAGTTAACAACAACAAGGATTTAAGTAGTTTACTGATGTAGCTTTAAAGCCAGTATTAAGAATAATACATACTCTCTTATTTCTTTTATTGGGAGAGCACAGGATTACACATATGAGATGATGTTACAGCTGGATGGTTGGGATGGGTCCTTAGTTCCCTGCTGGTTAATAATCTCCTAGTGGATGGTAGGCAAGCTGGAGAGGTAAGAGCAGATATATAACAAAACAGCAGCAGGAGAGAAAGGAAAAAAGAAAAAGAGAGACAAAAAAAACTTATTAGTTGGCACACGGCAAAATTGTTAGGCAAAATACTTAATTAATCACTTAGAAGCAAACAAATCATATCACTGGAAATGGAGAAGAAAAAGATAACATCTTGCTGCAATCAATTATTATTCAACATTGCACAATTGCTGTGGAGTAATGACACACTGGTACAGGCAATAACTTTTAAAGGTACCACTCTGTGTGAAGAGCACAGCTAGAAGCAGTCCATTAAATACGACAGACCAAAAGGACAGTTGCAATGTAGAATAAGCAGTATACAGTTTGGTGCTAATTGAAACAAAAAAGACTATGAACAAAGCCTCATATGTTACAACAGTCTTTCGTAAAGTCACAATTTAGTCTAGAAATAGCATGAGAAGAACAAATAAATCAGTGTGGCTTATTTTATCTAAAAGCTACTTGTGATAGCAAAGTATAGGTGATCAGATATGCAGTCGCTTGCAGAAGCTCTGTGACAATAATATTTGGCTAAAGTACGAGGCAGTCACTTACTAAAATGTGTGAGAAAAGGGCACTAAAGACCTACTGATTCAGCATCGATTCAGTGTTAAGTGGAGCTGAGATATGCAGTTTGCTTAGAGTACACTTACTGAGCCATAGGTAAGCTAAGGATTTAGCCAGAAGAGTGGGTATATATTTTAGATGCTATACGCAAGTATTAAACTAATAGTATGGAAAAGAAGAAAGTCAGCCTTACCCTTTAACCACTCTTTGTGTTAGGAGTGCGACTAGCATTTTATATAGACAAAAATAGGTACAAAAACTATGTCGGCTTTAATGCAGAGTTAGGTTTTCCTCTGGTTAGCCACAAATTAACAGAAGCGCATTTAATGTGTTATTTCTGTAGTTAAAAGGAAGCAAATTGATTAAATCTATGCCAGCTTTATTGTAGAGTAAGACTACCCCCTTCTTCACCGCATATTAATGGAAGCGCATTAAGTGCGTTTCACTGGTGATAAAAATGGGAGCTGATTCATTATAGCTATGCCGGCTGTAATATAGAATAAGACGTCCCCCTAGTTCACCGCGTGGTAGCAGAAGCACATGTAATGCATTTTCACTGGTGATAAGTGGGGGCAGAGTGGCTATAGCAAAGTCGGTTTAATGTTGACTAGGATTAAGTGTTGTTTCGGTTTAAGTGTTGCTGAATGTAACCAAACCAAACAGTGCAGGAGATGCATTCACACCAAAATATGGAAGTCCATCTCACTCACTCTTAAAGCTACAGAAAGGACTCATTCCTTTAAAATACAAATTATAAAAATTTGTAATGAATGCATGGCTATGCTCACATACATCTCTTGGATAACTGATTAACTTACCAAATTATACTTTCTTACCTAAAGCAACAACCCCTACTTTCCCTTATTAACCCTATCTTCCCTTCCCTGACCTATAGAACATCAAAACTGGAATCTACAACTACTCTTCTTTTTCGTGCTTCTCTCTCCCTCTTATCTCTTCTTTCCCATCATTTTCTCCAGACTATCAACAAATTTACTTTTTTCCAGAATGTTTGTAACCAGCGATTTCCAATAAGTTACTGATAGTTATGTTACTTATTTATCCACTTGTAATTAACATTATATATGATGTAATTATTTCAATTGTATACTGTGAACCTCATCTTTTGGAGCATCCTGGTAAACAAAGGCAATAAATAAATAATCCCAGCTGCTGCATTCCTTTGTAAGATATGTACCATGTAATATGGGGTCAGGCAGTCATAATATTTTATGAAGGCAAAGGTAGTGTCACTATTTTCTATAAAAAACACACAAAATATTTCCCTCTTTCCTCACATCCTGACATCTTACTTTAGCAAAGACTACTAACCATGCTAAAACTAAATACTCATAAGACAATCACAGTCATAGGTATATGCATGACCTCAGGTAACAATGCTAAAACACTGCAAGATATTCTATTCTGGGCCTCCTCAAAAATCCTTCATGAAACAATAATACTGGGTGATGTTCATATAGACTAGAAAGCCATACAGTCTGAAAATCCAACCAATAATACAGCTCCCCATTGAATTATCAGCAATCAAAATGCCAAATCCTGAAACACTGGAAAAAATTACCAAATTACAGTAAAAGAGTGAATCTCAAACATTGCTCTTCTCCTTTAAACTTCTTTTTTGCTTGGGTGCAAGCTCTCTGCACATCTCTCTGTGGGCAACAAGCCTCGCACACCCCCCTAAACTGATAGCAACTCTGAGATTGCCATACTTTGGAGAAAGCGAATATTCTAAAAAATTGTCATCTTGGACTTGGTATATGTAAATTCATTTTTTCAGTCATTAGTCTCTGTATTTCAGTAATACATACCCAATAATACACATCTATACCAGTTCACTCAACTTATAACCACACCGACTAGATATAACAAAGCCATAGCTAGACGATCAACCATTGAATGGATCCTAACATGCTCTCCAAATACAAATATCATCCCATAGAACTCTGACAGACAGCCTAAGTAATCAATTACCAATCTACACTATAAGATAAAAAAACAACAACCCCAAACACGTCATTACAGCCTGATAAGAAAACGTATTACTTTTCGTGAAGACATTTATTAATACACTGTATATACTTAACATGTAGTCAGTGAAGACTCATTTGATAGATAATGCCAAGTTCAATAACATCCTCGTAGGTGTTATAAATGCACTTGGCCCCCTCAGAATAAAAAGAGTCAAAGTCAACCCTGTCCCATGGCTAACCTTAGCAACTAAACAGCTCATGAAACAAACAGATGAAGCATGGAAGGTCTCAACAAAAAATAAAACAACTCCTATTTTACTAGCATATAGACAACTAAGAAACTTAACAAAACAACTTACCACAAAAGATAAGAAAACCTATTACTCAACCAAACATATGCATTGATAATCCAAAACTGCTGTAGTCTTCAGTCAATAAACTGTTAAATGCAGGACAAGCTACCCAGTCAGCAATAAACACACAAAAATAAAATAATACTAGAGCCAACAAATTCAATGCAGACAGTGAATTTATTAACAAATCAGGTGACTAATCAAGCTCCTGATGTCCCTACTCAGTCAATTAACCTTCTTCAATGTTTGTCCCCCACAAACCATATTAACCTATATGGGTATTCCCAAACCATTACCTCCCCTACCAGAATAAATAAATCTAACAAGAAATCAAGCTTATTAGACTGGATTCTCATTAACCATCATCCTCACATTTATGACTCAGGAACCCTCCCTGATGATTTAAGTGACCACTCTCTTACCTATATCATCAGACATAAAATCAACTTTCCCTCCCCAACATCCATTAAAAACATCAGGTCTAAAAAGTTCTTTAACCCTGAACTTTTCTAGATGGAATTAAAAGCATGTAACTGGTCACCCTTACGAAACCTTCCTTTAGATGAAGCCGTTTGTTACTTTAACTCCAACTTCCTTGCCATCCTCAACCACCATGCCCCATCCAGACTAATTAGAATTAAAACCAAACATGCTCCATGGCTCTCAAAAGAAACCAAACATAAAATCAATATGAGAAACAAACATTGGGCAGAATGGAGGAAAACTAAAAACCCTATAGACCAACAAAAATTTAGTCAACTACGAAATGAAACTAAAAAAGCTATATTATCTGACAAAAAAAACTACTACCTGCAATCTCAACAAGTTAATCAAAACAAGCCACAGAAATTCTGGTCTAGTACCAACCAACTACTCCATCCAGGACAATCCACTGCTCCAAACCCTCAAAACACTGAAGACAAAACACCGATGAATATAGCTAATGCTTTTAATACCTTTTTTACTGATGCTATACAAACACTAGCTAGTCAACTATCACCAAATAACTTCACTCTACCTTCCAATGAATCAACCTCACCCCTTACATTTCACTTTCAACCCATACCAACATCCTATATTCAAACCCTTCTACAGAAACTGAAACATGCTCCCCCTCAGCAGACCAACTACCTGCTGAATTCCTACAACTATTTGCCAAAGCCATTGCCTATCCTATTTCTATCCTAATCAATAGAACTATTACTGAAAGTTATATCCCAAGTTTATGGAAAATTTCCCATATTATCCCCCTCCACAAGGGAGGTCAATCCACTGAACTCTCCAATTACCGCCCCATTGCCCTCCTCTCACCTCTGGCAAAAATCATGGAAAAATGCATTCACAGACAATTACTTGACCATCTAACACAAAATAACTTACTAGCCAACTGTCAGCATGGTTTTAGACCTTCACATAGCACTACTACTGCCCTTCTTTCCTTCACAGATTGTATCAACAAAAAACGTAATCTAAACAAACTCTCTTCAGCCCTATTTATTGACCTGTCTAAAGCTTTTGACATGGCAAATCACCAAATTCTCATCAAAATACTAAAATCCCTGTCACTTGATACATCCTCCATAAAATTGTTCCAGTCCTACCTTGATAAAAAAAAAACAGGCCGTACTTTGGCACAAATCCCTCTCTACTCACCTGCCCGTCAACCTGGGTGTCCCTCAAGGCTCCATCCTTGGACCTCTACTCTTTTCCATATTCATCAATGACCTTCACCTTGCCATCCCCCAAGCTACATGCATACAATATGTGGATGACTCTACACTGATATACTCAGCCACCTCTTCTCCAGAACTTCTCTATCTTACCCAACAAGTATTTAACACAGTTGAGCAATGGTTCACACATAGATGCCTTCTCCTAAACCCCAAAAAGACTAAACTCCTCCTTTTCTCTCCTACTAAAAAGTCCCTCCCAATTGACTTCTCAGTAAACTCTACCAATAAAACTATTATATACCCTGAACCAACCACAAAACTATTAGGTGTCACCATTGACAATAATCTGAACTTTGACATCCATATTAACAACACTATAAAAACAGTCAACAAAAAGCTAGGTTCGCTCTATAGGATAAAATCCTTTCTCCTACCTTCAGATCGAACCACTATAGCACACACTCATCTAATATCCTCTCTTCTTTATGCCTCTCCTATTTTTACTAACCTATCTAAAAATAATCTTAGCAAATTGGAACTGTCCTACAATAACATTGCTAGATTTGCTACAGGCAGCCCTTTTAGAACCCATCACTGCCTTAATTTAAAGCAACTAGGATGGCTCGAACTTCAAAATCGAATTAAATTCCATCAACTAACTATAGCCCATAACACTCTTTAAAACCTTCCAAAACGCCTATTCTTTCCACACTAATTACTCCCTATAAAAACCTGGAATCCTTAAGGTCTTCTCAGAAACTTCTAATACATACTGCTAAAACAAACAATAAGGCTGGTGACTCCCTTTTCTCTAACATAGTTGGAAAAGCCTGGAATCTCCTCCCAAATGAACTCTCCACACTTCCCTCACTATCCTGCTTCAAAAATAATTTGAAATTGTTCCTCAAAACTCACTGGTTATGCCCCTGCTCCAAACCTGACTAGTCTATATGTGTCTCGAAAATTTTTTTTGTTCTCTTATTACCCTGTCTACTCACACACAGCAACTCCTCCTTATCCAACTAATTTACTGAACTATCTCTAACATACCTTGATTGTATTACCATTCCTTTGTTATGCCTCTATTTCTGCACTGTAAATATTACTGTGTTAACCTGTAATAGACACTGTTAATAGTTTTTATTTTGTCTAAAGTTTTATTAGTTTGGATTGTGTTAATTTCATTGTCCTACCTAGGAGCTTATCTCCTCGGGCCTCTACTGAAAATGGACATGTATCCAGTTAGACTAGCCCGGTAAACAAATGTAAAATAAATAAAATAAATTGTCCTTCCAACCAGTAATTACAAAGGCCATCAAAATACCTCAAACAATTAAAGCCTACTACAACTGTCCCAGACAATCTACTTGACAAATATCTTAAAATGTCAGCAGAGGCTATTACATATTCACTTTTGGTTCTGATTATTCAATCCATATCTGAAAATAAATAACCCTCACTATGGAAAAAAGCTCCTTCATTATTCCACTGCACAATTGTGAAATCAATATAGATCTTCCAAACTATAGGCCAATTTCCATTTTATCTCCCATACGAAAACACTATCTGAGTTGTCTAGACATAGACAGCCTGTAAAGTTTAATTTTGGTGGCTGCCAAAGGCAGTTAATAAAAAAAGGGAAATAAAAGCATAAACCAATCATGCTTGAAGTAGTGAATATTGTAACAGAGATAAAAGAACAGGAAGTGGGATGTTTTGAAAAGGATAACTAACTGTAAAATGGAAAAATTAGTTCTCCACCTTCTTTCCAGTAAGTATTCGTATCCCACAAGAAGACTGGGACCCATACCTTTCAACATATTCATCAGTGACCACTACAATGCCACAAAAAATGCTACCCAAGTTCAATAGTCTAATTACTCGACCCTAATCTGCACTGCCAAATCGTTCTATAAACTCCAAGACCTTACACAGACATTGCCAACATACTGGCAGACAGGTTCAGCGCAAACTTCACCCCCCTCTCCCCCCCAAAAGGAGAGATAACTATCCCAACAGAGTGTAGCCTCCCAGACATCTCAAATGCGCAGGTGAAAGCTGCTCTCTCTAAAGCTAAAAACACAGCATCAATGGGACCGGATGGTGTCCCCGGCTGTGTGCTACATGAACTCAATGAAGAACTAAACCCGCACATAAGGCAGCTGTTTAATCTTAGCCATACCACAGGACATGTGCCCAAGGAGTGGCGTATGGCAACTGTGGTCCCACTCCACAAAGGCGGTGCCTCTACGGACCCTGGTAATTACCACCCCATAAGCTTAACAAGCCTGGTCTGCAAAGCTATGGAGAGGATCATAATGGAACTCATAAACAAGGACACAGGGGACTAGTAGACCTTGGATCCAACCCAGTTTGGCTTTGTCAAGGGCAGATCTTGCCTTTTGAACTTGGTTGACTTCTTCGAAACAGTTACCAAGGCCATTGATGAGGGAAAGGCAGTCCATACAGCCTACCTTGACCTTGCAAAAGCTTTCGACACAATACCCCACTCGGGTATCATAGAGAAACTTACCAGCTTAAATGTAAACCCATATGTCACAAGATGGGTTGCAAACTGGCTAAAGGACAGAACCCACAGGGTTAGAGTTGCTGGAGCCATGTCAGACTCCAAGCTGATTACAAGTGGTGTCCCACAGGGCCCAGTCCTTGGCCCCCTATTGTTCGGCATCTACTTCTCAGAAGTACAGGCAAACATAGGAGGATTATGGCTGACAAAATTTGCGGATGACTGCAAACTGGGTGCCATAGTGGATAGTACATCGGACACAGACATCCTTCAGAGGGGTCTCACGGAAACTGATAGCTGGTGCCAGAGCCATGGCCAGAAGTTAAACGCAAAAAAGTGTATAGTCATACCCTTCGGGAAAAACAAGGTAACCCCAAGCTACCATATAGATGGCAACCCACTAAGCACAGAAGAGGTTATCAGGGACCTGGGTACCCAGGTTGACAGTGGCCTCTCGTTTGACACTCACGTTGCTAAAGTGGTTCGAAAGACCTTCTACATTGCCCATCTGATCATGAAGGGATTCACATCCAGATCAAGTGAGGTCATTGTTCCCTGTACTCTTCACTTATCAGACCAGTGATCGAGTACAATGCCCCATTCGGGATGTATCTCACCCGACACCTGCAGCAATTGGAGAGACCCCAAAAGTTCCTCACCAAAAGGATAAAGGGACTCCAAAACCTGTCATATACTGCCAGACTGAAGAAACTCCAACTCTATTCAGTTGCATACCATCTGCTCAGAGGTGACCTGTGCCTGACATACAAGGCCATGACCAACCCGGAATTAATGGACATGCTCCACCTCAAAAAATCCAAATCCACCAGAACCACTAGAGCAAGTGACTTAAACCTTAGCACGGATATAAATAGGATGTGCTGGAGGGATAGATTTATCACCCAGAGACTCCCCATGCTGTGGAATAAAATCCCGGTCCATGTGAGGCAGAGCACCTCGCTGGCTCTGTTCAAGAGAAATCTTGACCGGTGGATGGGAGATCGTAGGTTTACCCCGGGAATCATCTCTGTGTCACTGCTGGACAGAGGCACAACAAACTAATGGGCACATTACTTCTAACATAAGGGATGGCGTAAGCCACATAACTTTGGGCTAGGCTTATAAATGCCTTAGGGCAGATAGCCTAGTATAAACCTATGAACCTATGAACCTATGAACCTAAGGGAAGAGTATAGAGAGATGATGACCTCTTTTTTCCTGGATGAAAAACCCTTGGTAATGAGATGTGCCACACAGAAGGACGTTCTGAACCCAGTGGCAATGTGGTGGTCGAAGAAGAGGTTGCTGTCAACCTGTGTCCCCAGATCTCTTATAAAACCTTCAGTGTTCAGTGGGTTCCCATTGATGTGGTAATTAGTGGGAACTGAGTTTTTTCCAACGGGGATGACGACGCATTTTTTGGCATTAAGCTTAAGGCCACGGTTTCGACACCAGTGATTGGTCTCAGTGAAGCCTTTCTGTAGGATGTCTATACCACTAGGGAAGTTAATAATGGCTCCCAGTTTGCAGTCATCTGTGAACTTGGTCAGCCAGAGTCCCGCTGTGTTGGCCTGGACATCTGAGAAGTAGATGCCAAACAGGAGAGGACCCAGGACCGATCCCTGTGGGACTCTACTCGTGACTGTTCGGCAGTTTGACTTGGAGTCCATTGCTTTCGCAATGTGGGTTCTATCTGTGAGCCAATTTGCAACCCACCTAGTGATATAGGGGTTGATGCCTAGTTAGGTGAGTTTGTCAATGATTACTGACTGGGGAATGGTATCAAAGGCCTTGGCCAGATAGAGGTAGGCTGTATGAACTGCCTTGCCCTCATCCACAGCTCTGGTGACTGACTCAAAGAAGTCAACCAGGTTGAGCAGGCGTGATCTACCTTTCACAAAACCAAATTACATGGGATCTAGAGTTTGGAGATTCCCTATATCCTTGTTAATTAGGTCCATAATGATACGCACCATAGCCTTACATATCAGACTCATAAGGCTAATTGGGCGATAATTCCCAGGGTCTGTATTCACTCCCCCTTTATGGAGAGGGATGACTGCAGCAGTAAACCATTCGGTAGGGACAAAGACAAAGTTGAGGCCGTGATTGAACAGGGCACACAGATGTGGTGCCAGTTCTTGTAGAACACATCCAGGGATATTGTCGGGTCCCATGGAAGCTGTATTTTTGGCCTTGGACAATGCAGCTTTAACCTGTGCTGCAGTATTGCTGGGTGCCTGGTATTCCTCCAGTATTGTGACTGGTCCTTTGGGGGGGTAAAGTTGGCATTGAATCTGTCGGCCAGTATGTTGGCAATATCTGCTGGCTCAGTATAGGAGGTATCATTGTGCAGTAACTCACAGCAAATCTGGGTAGTGCCGTGGAGATTCTTGATATAACTATAGATTGATTTGTGTTGTTTTTAGTGTCTGCCACAATTCGGCCTTCATAGCTGGCTTTAGAGGTTTTGATGAGAGATCTCAACTTTTTGTTGAAGGTAATAAGGGAGTTTTTCCAGTCTTGGGACTTCACTTTTTTCTGCAACAGTTTCTTCCTTCTGTTGCAGAGTTTATTAATGTCTGGGGACCACCAGATTGGCTTCATTTTTTGCAGGAGAGCATCTTGGATTTGTTGGATATGCCTAGTTCCTTACGTGTTCGTACAGTGCACTGGTGTATGATTCGGCAGTCATGCATCTATTTTCCATTGACATGGGTGCTGTGAAGTTAGCCACCTCTGTTTTTAGTAGCCCAAAGTCAGCTTTGGAGATGTTTTTCATGGTGGTTACCTTTTCGGGGGGTGAGATGTGGATTTTCCAGGTGATTAGTTTGTGGTCGGATCTAACCAGGGAGGAATTGACTATTGGTGTAGAGCAACAGTTGCCATGGTGGCAATAACTGGGTTAAGGATGTTGCTTCCTCTAGTGGGGGTAAGAATGAGCTGGTCCAGGGCATTGGAACTGATGAAGTCCAGAAAGTGTTGGGCCAGTGTATTGGTGCATGAGTAGTTTCCCAGTTGATGGAGGGGTAGCTGAAGTCACTTAGTATGAGAGTGTTGGTTTCGACCCTAATAGTTTCCAGGGTTCTTAGGAACATGGAGTGAGAGTCTTGGGACATGGTTGGGGACCTATAGCAGGCTATGACCCGAATCACAGTCTTACTTAATGCTAGTTGTACCTGAGGTATCTCAGATGCATTGTGCTGGGCTACTAGTTTGGAGGTGTACACTTCCTTTATGAATATGGAGACACCCCCACCTTTGGAGCTTCGGTCCATGTTCTGGGGCTGAAAGGTGTGGAATGAGTTATAGCCTGGTTGTGCAGGGGTTCTTTCTGCTGCTTTAAACCAGGTCTCCATTTCAGCACAAATGTTAGTGTTCTCCATTTTGAGGAGTTCTTCGAGAATGTGCATCTTGGGATTTAGACTTCTAGCACTGAGCAGCATGACCCTCAGATTGCATTTATTTATAGCTGTTATGTTGGTAATTTGGTCTTTGGAACATCGTCTAAAAAAGGCACTATAGCAGTTGCAAGAACCTTAGCCAGTATCAGGAAACCCAGGGTTGACAGATGCAGGCCATCTCTGGCAAAGCATCGAGGTCTGTCAACCATGTCATCCCAAGCAGACAGATACTGGATCCCCTTAGAATGACACCAGAAATTGTTGAAGTCAATCATTTTCTGCTTGTACTGCAGTATCATTCTGGGTGATGATAGGATGCTGCTCAGGGCTAGGGTCATACCTGCCTGGGCTACATAATCTGAGAGCTCCTCCATGTTTCAAAGGTTCATAGGTTGGTACTAGGCTATCAGCCCTAGGGCCTATACAAGCCTAGCCAAACAATTCACCGGATATTTCTTCCCACAATATTTACTTTCCTGGACCCCTGTCTAGCAGGGCGACTGATGTAATCCTCGGGGTGAATTTTCTATCTCCCATCCAATCGTCAAGGTTCTTTTTGAAGAGGGCCAAGGAGACACTCTGCTTGACATGTATGAGCAGTCTATTCCAGAGTATGGGGAGTCTCTGGGTCAGGAACCTATCCCTCCAGCATGTTTTGTTCATTGTGATGACAAGGTTTAGATCCCTGGAGCATATGGCTCTGAGGGATTGGGATTTCTTTAAGTGGAGCATGTCCAACAGCTCAGGGTTTGACATGGCCTTGTATGTTAATCAGAGATCGCCTATGAATAGACAATATGCCACAGAGTATAGCTGGAGTTTTATTAGACAGTCAGCATAGGGCATCTGCTTTAGGCCTGTGATTCTTTTAGTGAGGTATTTCTGTAGCCTTTTCAGCTGTTGCAGATGTCTTGTGAGGTACATACCAAACAGGGCATTGTACTCTATGATGGATCTAATGAGGGATGAGTACAGTGAGACAATGACCTCCTTTTTTCCTGGATGAAAAGCCCTTAATGATGAGGTGTGCCACATAGAAGGATTTCCTGACTTTTGTGGCGATGTGGCTATCCAAGGTGAAACCACTGTCCACCTGTGTCCCTAAGTGTCTCATCATAAATTCGGTGTTTAGTGTACTGCAACCTATGTGGTAATTCATGGGTATGTTTTTTCCCAAAGGGAATAACTATACATTTCTTGGCATTAAGCTTGGGCCCATGGCTCTGGTACCAAGAATCTGTGTCTGTAAGGCCCTTTTGTAGAATATCCACATCATTTGGGGATCCAGTAATGGCTCCCAGTTTGCAGTCATCTGTAAACTTTGTTAGCCAGAGTCCCTTAGTGTTGGTCTGTACTTCAGAGAAGTAGATGCCAAACAAGTGCAGTCCCAGGACTGAACCCTGAGGTATTCCACTTGTCACTTGCCTGGAGCTGGATTTGGAGTCGGCTACTTTTACAGTCTAGGTTCTGTCAGTAAGCCAGTTGGCAACCCATCGAGTGATGTAGGAATTTATGCCCAGCTTAGTAAGTTTAACGATGATTCCAGAGTGGGAGATGGTGTTGAAGGCCTTGGCGAGGTCCAGATAGGTTGTGTGGACCACCTTACCCTCATCCACAGCTCTGGTGACTGATTCAAAGAAGTCAATCAGGTTCAGGAGACAAGATCGGCCTTTCACAAACTCAAACTGGGTGGGGTCTAGTGTTTGTAGGTTGCCAATGTCTTTGTTTATAAGTTCCATGATAATGCATTCCATGCCCTTGCAGATCAGGCTCATCAGACTGATGGGATGGTAGTTCCTGGGATCCAAGGTGGATCCCTCCCTGTGGAGTGGGATAACTGTAGCTGTGCGACACTCAGTGGGCACGAAGCCTGAGGTGAGGCTATGATTAAACATGACACTTAGGTGAGGTGCCAGTTAATTTTGTAGTTCATGTAGTACACAGCCTGGGATGTCATCTGGTCCCATGAATGCTGTATTCTTAGCTTTGGAGAGTGCGGTTTCTACCTGTGTGGCCATGATTACCAGAATCTGGCACTCTTTTGGTATTGAGATGGGCCCTTTAGGGTGTGAGAGGGGGGTGAAGTTGGCACTAAATTGATCTGCCAGGATATTGGCAATATCCTTGGGAGCAGTATATTTAATGCCATTCTGTTGTAGCTCAGTGCAGATCTGAGCATCGCCATTTAGATTCTTGACATAACTATGGTTGTCTTTGGAATCTTTGGCAATTTTATTTTCATAACTAGCTTTGGATGATTTTATGAGGGATCTCACATTCTTACTGAGGCTGGTAAGGGAGATTTTTGCATCCTGGGATTTTCCTCTTTTCTGCAATAGTGTTCTTCCTTCTGTTGTATAGTTTTTTTATGGCAGGGTACTACCAGATTGGCTTCCTTTTTTTTGGAGGAGAGCATCTTGGTTCAATTTGGCATGGCACGATTCATGCCCGAGTGGATGTGCTCATACAGTGCCTTAGTGTAGGATTCAGCAGTCGAACTTTCAGCTCCTGTCTGCATGGGTGCCATGAAGTTTGTCACTTCTGACTTAAGTAGCATGAGGTTGGCTTTGGAGAAGTTTTTTACAGAGGTTTCCTTACTGGGGGGGTGGGGGTGGGATGTGGATGTAAAAGGTGATTTGCTTATGGTCAGACCTGACCAATGAGGGGGTGACCACTAGTGTGGAGCATCTATCTATCTCCCATGTTGGTAATGACCAGGTCTAGGATATTGGAGCCCCCAGGTTGGGCAATGGATTAGTTCATCCAGGGTGTTGGAATTTATGAATTTCAAGAACCATTGGGAAAAGTTGTTGGTACCCGAGTAGTTTTCCCAGTTAATGGCAGGATAGTTAAAATCACCCAATATTTGGGTGTTTGGTTGTATCTTAATATTTTCCAATATGTTTAGAAAGATGTAGTGAGAATCTTGGGGCATGGTGGGGGATCTGTAGCAAGCTACAGTTTGGATTGCAGTCTTACCTAGTGTTAGTTGCACCTGGAGAATTTCAGATGCATTGTGTTGGGCAACTAGCCTGGAGGTGTGAATATCCTTGGTGAATATGGACACTCCTCCACCTTTAGTGTTTCAGTCTTGGTTTGGTGGCCGAAAAGTGTGGTAAGAGTGGTATTGCAGGGGTGCTCTCTGGAGTCTTGAACCAGGTCTCAGTTACTGCACAGATATCGATGTTCTCCATTTTTAGGAGTGCCTCGAGAGAGTGCATTTTGAGGTTTAGACTTCTAGCATTGAGTAGCATTACCTTCAGATTTTGCATGCTTGTATCTGTTATGGTGGTGATTTTGTCCTTTGAACCTTGCTTAAAAAAGGCACTATAGAGAACCTGGATCCCAGGGGTGTCAGGTGCAGACCATCTGACAAAGTATTGTGGTTTGTCGATCATGAAGTCTCAGGCAGACAGATACTGGATCCTCTTTGAATGACACCAGAAGCTTAGCCAATTGTTGAAGTCAATCATTTTGTCCTTATACTGTGGTATCATTCTGGGCAAAGGCAGGATGCTACTCAGCGCTAGGGTCATACCTGCCTGGGCCATATGATCCGAGAGCTCTTCCATGTCTCTTTTCATATAGTTCAGGGAGGTACGTCTTAAGTCATTCACTCCAACATGGACATTGACAGTATTGTATTTGTACTTATTGTGGATTGACTTGAGTGCATGCATTATGTAATGGATCCTGGCACCTGACAGGCAACTGACTGTAATTTTCTCCTTGCTCAGCCTGGTGAGTGGGACATCAGTGTGCCTGACTATAGAGTCACCTATGACTAAAGTGTTGGGTACTTTGTCCTGCCTTAGGGGCTGTTGTTGGGTGGTACACTGGTGTTGTGAGCTATGTGTCACTTTGGTTGTAACTGTAGTCCAGGGAGGTGCATCTCAAGTCATTCACACCCACATGGACAGTGACAGAGCCATACTTGTACTTGTTGTGGAGTGACCTCAGTACATGTGTTATGTGTTGGATTCTGACCCCTGATACACAGCTGACTGTTACCTTCTCCTTATTCAACCTAGTGATTGGACATCAGTGTGCCTCACTATCGAGCCACCTATGATTAGTGTATTTGGCAAGCTGTTTTGCCTTAGGGGCTTAGGTTGAGGGGCACACTCTGTAGGTGAGCTATGTGTTTTGTGGATTGTGCTGTGTTGTGGTTGTCGAGTGCATTTCTGCCTTGGAGGTCTCTGCTGTTTGGGTAGATTTCTATTGAGAACCTCCATGAAGGTGGATTTGTGGTTTGTGTTTTTATGTGAGAGCTGTGATGGTGAGTGTTCTGTAGGGCTATGTGTTGCATGTAGTGTGGTGCAGGTGTTTACCTTCTCCTCCTGACCAGCTATTCTGGTCTTGGCTTGAGAGTGCATGGCTTCCAATTTGGATATATAAGTGCATCTCTCACAAGTCTGAGTGTTTGAAGGTAAGAGGAGAGGGTTGTCTGTGTACATGAGGCAGTTGCTACACAGCTTCAGAATGCCCAAGTTCACCAGGATAATAGGAGAAAGCCAAGGAAGCTGACCTTTAGACATGCCAGGAGGGATGGTCATTATTACTAAGTACTGAGGCTGTTTCCTTATATTTTCCTTTTACAGGAAAATGTTACTCAAGGTGTCTGAGTCTGTACAGAGCACTGCCAAACACTTGAAGGGAAACTAATAAGTAGACCCTGAACATTTAAGGATGAAGTATTTAGGCAGATATTCTGAAGTCAGAAAGAAATCAAACAGTACTTACTGAAAAATAAAGAATTAGCTTGTCAAGAATGATGAAAAGAGGGGAGTCATATGAATGGCTACTGCCTGCCTACTACTAATGCTGGTCTCACCACAGCTTCACTCTGCTGGGATACAATACTCCTTTGCGTCTTCTCACACCAGAACCAAAATGTTAGCACCAGTCCCAAGAAGAGAAGCAGGCTACGGCCTGCTTGGTAATCCACAGTCTTGTCCCAGATGATACAAGGGTCTGCAGGCTTGTAGCCTTTTTCTGGTAGATGCCTCAAATAGCAACCAGATCAATTGGGTACGTTAAGCACAGACGCTCTCCAACCAGAAAGAGTCAGGAATCAGTGCACTCTGCTCCTACTCTCACCAGGATCAGAATATAAGCACAGATTCCAAGCTGTCACCTATAAAGCAGTTATTAGGCTTTCTGGTGGTCAGCAGTCTCCAGGAAATAATGTAACTGCACTCCTTCTCTTACCAGGAGAAAACAGAAGCACTAATCCCAAGATTACTACTGAGAGGCAGAATGTGGGCTCTCCAATAACTGGTGGTCTTGCAATAGATGTTTAAAGGTAAGATGAAAAAAATGGTTTATCCTAAACACTCCAGTGTGCACTAGAGGAGTTAGATGTGAAAGCAGATAACTTAAGTTTTACCTGTCTAAAAAGTTAAGTTTTAGTGGAGAGTCACTATTTTTAAAATAGCAAGATAGCTTGAAAGGGGTGGTCACTTTTGTATTCTGGTACTATGGAATACAGTAGGATGGCCAATAAATTTAAATAGTTGAAGGGGAGTGATTTCACAAAATGATAATTTTGTGCTTACTCACACTAGCCAGTAAAAGCAGAGAGGAAATGAGATATATGGTCAAATTAACATAAGGGGAAGGCAACTAGAAAGACAGGTGGGAGGATGGGAAAAATTTCTGTCTGACTCACAAGAGACAGAGCTGTGGTCTCTTTTCAAGTTTTAATATGCAGTTAAAAGCAAAATACGAGTAAAACACAGTGTAAAGAAAACAAATCACAGTATACAAAACCGAAAAAGGCAATACAGTAATGCAAAATACAACAAATAAAAAGCAAACTAACCTTTCCCTCACAGCAATCTGTAGCAGAGTCTGGGTGAGCCTTTCCAGTAAAGTATTATGTTGGGGCTTTTCTCCCCGAGCCTCCCCAGAAAATAATTTTTTGATTATGACCCGTCAGACAAACCTGGTAAACAAAAGCAAAATAAAAATAAATACAATAAAATGAAGTACATAAGTGATTATACCATTCAGAAATACAAGATTCACAAAATGTCCCAATGAACAAATACATTCATTTCCAAAATTTTCCCACAGTATTCTTCAACTGAGAAGTCTGGCAGGCAAAATCAACAACTTTCAAGAATGTTTAGAGAAGTTAAAAGTAACAAGTCACTAGCCTGCAACTTGCCTTACTCCAAACAATTTCCAATATTCCACTGCAACATTTAAAAGAATTCCTCTTAACCTTAGAGCTGACGTTTGGGAGAAGATACATGAGATATCCACAGGATCAGTATGACAGAAGCAGGTAATAATAACTTGACAAATATGTAGATTGTGAGGTTGAAATTAGAAAAAAATATCTTTAATGTGATAATAATTGATATGACCAATTAGAATAAAGAACTTAAATTAATGTACAAATGCTCGATATAAAACTTCAAAACATTGGTTTCTCAATAGCATAATAAACCTGCAGACATTGAAACACTATTTATGGACATAAACTCCATGATATGAAAAAATACAGTTCAAAATTCTTATAAAGCAAAATAAATATATGTAGGACAAAAATGACTAATAGAATGAGTTATTAAGAAATAACATTATAATTCATGGTATATGCAATGGCAGAGAAAGAAATAATGTAACAGATTTACTAGCTAAATGAATGCCTGCTTGTTCTGTTTCTACCTCACATTTTACCTTAAATGAGATGCATGATTCCTTGTACCCGCCTCCCATCTCATTACTGCAGACACTATGATTTGACATAGCAAAATTCCAGTTGTGATATAACAAACATCTGATTTTGAAAACATCCCTAGGCATTTGGGAAAGTAAATGTATTCAATGAGACAATGGGTTTCTGTGGCATTCTAAGGATAAAAAAACAGTGCAGGCCTTTACTAGCTGGCTTTATAATTATTCATTTTAGTGACTGAAGAACTTTCATAGGAAGTGAGAGGGTAATTAAATGAATTAAAAAGGAAGACAGTGGTGAGATCCACATTGTTGCTATATACAGTCAACTGCATCTCACTCTGTAAAGATATTGATAAAGTAAGAAAGCATATACTACTAATAAACAGAGGGGCTCTGAGACTAAGCAGGAAAAGGGGGGCTAGAGAATGCCACAAATCCAGAAGTATACCCTCACATACAACATGATATGCTGGATAAAGACAGGGCACGTGAGGGATGGGAAGAAGGGCATACAGAGAAATGCAAGATATGAAACAATTTTGGGTGAGAAACATGAAGGATATAAAAGATGAGGCAACATGCAGTGGGCATGGCTGAAGAAATCATGGGGAGAATGAGAAAGGGGAGAAAGATCTGGACAGAAGGAGCATGTCTGGAGGAACTGTGCAATAAAGAAATACAAGGCTTTCTGAAAAGGGGGAACCAGCAAAGATATATTCAGAATAGTGAAGGAGAAACTACAGTTTGGCCAAAGAAAATAGGAATGGTGGGCATACATGGTTCTAAGAGACCCCTAGATAAAAATAAAAGATAAAATAAAAGGATGAAGGTAGGAGGAGAAAAAGCAAGATAAATGGAAAACATTAGATGGGTACAATGGGGGAGATGGAAAATATTGGGGAAGAGGAAACATGAAACAATAAATGAGGACCTGTGAAGAAAATTGAACTAGTCAGGAAGGACAAAAGAGAGCATGGGAAAAATAGGGAGAATGGAATACAACAGGAAAATGATGGAAGGAAGAATAAAGTATCACAAAGGAAGGAGGAAAATACAAGGAGTAAAGGATCTGCAGTAACATATGCTGCACAATTGGCAATGTATACCTAAAAAGCTGGAAGAAGAGGGTAGAAAAGAAAACAGTAATTGCTAAAGATGCAGGCAAGATGAGATAGGTATGATACATATGTTCTGCAAGGTTTACTATCAAAATGTTTAAATTCACATGGTCGACATTCATAATGTTGAAATTCATTACACCGATTGTTCAAAATACCGAAAACAAAAATGTCTAAATTTAAATGGTGAAAAAATACCTGCAGACTAACACTAGTGTTTTTGAAGGGGGGATGCGCCCCCCCCCCGAGTCTCCCCCCCTGCTACTTATATATTGCAACTCCGAGATTGCACAACAGTGCAGAAAAGGGAAAAATTCTTGCCCTCTTTGCAACATAATGTTGACAGGTAATTTGCATGCACTTCCTATCGACCAAATAAACTACTTAATATTCATGTGTCGACCATATGGGTTGATCATATGAATGTTAGACCAAATGAATTTCAACATTTTGATAATAAACCATTATACAAATGTGAATGGGCACAAGAGCTGCAAATCTTAGGGGACATCTGTATGAATGAGGGTAACAATTCAAATGAAATTCTGCAAAATGGGCTTAAAGGAAACATGAGGTGAATGGAAGAAAATGGAGCTGAAAGTTGTAAGGGCTGTGGCAGCAACTGATAGAAATGAACCAGATCTCTACAGTAGTACTGAACAAGTGCCAGTCCCTTTCTTGCACCTTTCAGAATAAAAATCTTAATTCACTGGTTGCCTGACAAAGGTGGAGTTATTATGTAACATGTTGTGAGCAGCAAAATACAAAAATGTTAGTAGCTTACAGTAGAGGTAGGTATAGATAATATTACTGAAACTGTCTCAAACGGCAGTGCTGATGAACAGAATTTTGACCCGTGGCTGGGACTTAATCTTGTAGTTTCATTCACAGTTGTGGCAGAACTGTGAACTACTGCCAATTTTGAGCCTCATTTGGTCATTTATTACAGAATTTTTTTTCCATAAACAGCATTATTGGTAAATTTCTGCTTAGGCTTTTTCCTAGGTCTGTGGTGGGATTGCAGTAGTGACAATATTGTGAATTCTGATCGAGGATTTGTGCTTCAGTACTTTTGCAGTTGCTTATATTCCAGTTTTGATGCTAGAGTCTTACAAAGTCTTAATCATTTACCTTCTTAAAGTTGCATTCCAGTGCCTTTCTGTTTAATTTCCTATTGCTGTTCCCCTGTTCTTTGTATCTGCCCCAGCTATCACTGAGACTTTAACCTAAGGTTTCTAAAATTCTAACCACGGGACTAGAGCTCCAAAGTTGTCTTTATTTGATTGGATCCCTGTTTAGGAAATATGCGTCTTGCAGCTAGAATTTTTCCACATCCCTCACACCCTTTTCCTATTACGGTTTTCCAAGGTTGTATCTCTAGCTTTCACCCCTTCCCTTCCCTCTTTCATTGCAATTGTCTGTTCTGTAAGCTATTTAAGTACTTTTCCCACCCATTGTTTTCCATAGATCCATAGTTCTAAGTGCCCACCTAGCAAACCAGTATTATTCTTGAGTAAATTTTATCTACAAAACCACTCTTAGAACTGAAACCTGTAACTTACTGTGGCTAAAGCAAAGTCATGGTGAGGACACAAGCTTAGAGCAGCTAGTATGCATGTTAAACAACACTACTGGCCAATCCTAGGACAATCTAATCCAGTCTGGTGCCATTCCTAGTGACCACCAAAGGAGACCTCTGTATAACCCAGTCCACTACCTACAATAGCTGCATCCAAATACAGGTACAGACAACACTGATATGCAATTTCCAAATGTATTAGTAGCCAGCTTGGTAGATATGGGCATCCTGAAACAATATAGCAATTGTCTCAAGTTATGCAAGAGATGCACATACACAATTTCACTAGAATCAAAAATCTCTCATACAAACAAGGTTGTCAAGGACACACACACACACACACACACACACACACACACACACACACACACACACACACACACACACACTACATCCACTATATATAGTGTGCACTGCACACATTGACCAACTTATGCTGAGGCACTAAAGAGCAATCTTCTAAAACCTCAAAGACCTCCTAAGCCCATAAGCAACAACACCTATCCTCAACAATCTCTACAGCACTCACCAAAAGCAGCACCAAACATCACACATATGCCTAGACCCAGTGGAGCCCAAGAGCAAAGCCCATAAAGCAAGCAAACACATTAATTTCACAGATGCCTTCACTCACCAGAATGAATAAGAAGATAATGGTTAGTGGCTTATCTGGAGTCAGGAACTGCCAAGTTATGTTTTTATAACAACTGATCCCCCCTAGGGTTGGCCCTTGCAGCATATTACTGGAGCAGTGTGAACTTTCGTGGCAGATTTTTCTTAATGCCTCTGCTCTTCCAGGGCTTAATGACATTGTTTCAATTTCAAGCCTCCTTAAAATGAAAGCTTATGATAGGTGATCTTTTAGTATGTTAAAATCAAATTTTATGGTTGCCCTTAATGAAACATTAAGATCTGTATTTAATAGCAATTTTCAATAATAATTTATGCTTATTAAGTATTGTCAGAACTAATCATTTTAGAGCTGGACATTTATTTTAGATATGAATATTTTTAAAAATATCTCTACTTATTTATTTATATTTGTCCTTAGTTTATTCTTAAGATTGTTTTTGTTAACCATATGCAATTGCTGACATCCTTGTGGTTGGGCACGCATGATCTTTACATTTCCTGAGGTAGTTTGTTAAAGCTTGCTACAATATATCAGTTCAAACATATCACATGGTAATTTAGTATTTAAATGAATTATATGATAATTTTAAATCATCTGACGAAGGCCGGTATTACTGGACAAATGCGCTTATTGTTACTGTTTTTAATTTATTCATTTTTTCAGTTACTGTTATTTAGACTTCAACATTTTTAATGTAATTCAATAAATGCTTTGTGGATTATCTGCTTTCTTCAAGGATGATCAATTTTGGCCACCGCTGCTCTTCATTTATTTTACTTTGTGTTTTGTTTTTTCGTTTTTGAGATTCTAGTTTTGTAGCGACAGAGGATTAGAGTGCAGAGACTGACTGGCATCCTGTAAAAATGGATCAGCCTAATGCAGTTAACAATAATCCTGCTGAAATAGATCAGTAAACACCACTGTAAATGATACAGAGACTTTGGGAGAAAATAAAGCGAAAATTAATACCACAAAGAACAGCTCTATAGAAAATGATTTACAGAATATCTATAAAGGGTGTGGCAGTCCAATGCCAAACCAATTGATTTATCTGATATCATTTAAGGTAAAAAGAAATGGCAGACCATATAGTTTATTGTTTACAGGAAAGGAATTATGGAATAATATTCTGTTTGATACAGACACATCGATTTCAGTTACAAATAGACCTCTACCAGAGGACACAAATACAGTTATAATGTTGACAGCATTTGAAGGGTCAAAGTTACAGCAGTGAGCAGTTCTCAATGTGCCAGTACCATACTAGGAATGGACATGTTGTCAGAGTTAAATGCTGTTTAAGATTTTATAGGTTAATAGGTAAGTACTAGGCTAGCTGCCCTTGTGGACCATTTTAAGCCTAACCAGTTCCCCTTTCTGTGCTCAAATAACTTATCCCATTTGGTTATAGACTGATCTTAGTCATCTTATGGTTGATAATTACATATTACCAGTAATAAGAATAACTGGGAACATATCATAGATAATTTGAAGATTCCCATGCATGGGATAAAGCTTTTAGGAGCTGTATCTGTCCATTAATAGTATAGGGTACAGTCCTGGGGTAAATTTTCTGTTTCCTATCCATAAATCTAAGATACTCTTGAAAATGGATAGGAGTGAACTTTGTTTTATGGGAATGTGGAGTCTGTTCCATAGCAATGGTATCCTCTGTGAAATATGCCTGCCCCTCCAAACCATTCTATTGATGTTGCAAAAGTGGTTTACATCCCTAAAATGAGTATTTCTGATGTCATTTGACTTGCTGATGTGGAGTAAAACCATCAGTACTGGGTCAGAATATGCCTTGTGTACCAGACACAGGTCACGTCTTAACAGTTTGTAAGATACCCAGTACAGTAACAGGGCTTTGAGTTTGTTAGGTCTTGTATCATTTTAGCAAGGTATCTCTGTGGGCATACCAGTTGTCGCATGTGTCCATAGGTGCCAGAAGCTGTTGAAAATTGGGAGGACGGAGGGTGAGAGGGGCACTTAGTGATCTAAAAAAGGCAATTTTCATAACTATTTAGTACCACAACATAGGTTCACTTGGATGACATTTTAAGCTTAGCCAGTTTCCTTTTGGTGCTTGAATTAACATTTTCTGATTGGTCTTACCTACCCCATGGCTGATAATTGTATATTAGCCCGAGTGAGAATAACTGTGATCATACCATAAATAATATGAGGGGACCCTATGTAAGGGATGCAGCATTTAGGAACTGCCTCTATCCATTAGTGGCATGATGGGCAATCCTGGAGTACATTTTCTATAACCCATCCTTAGATCCAAGTTGCATTTGAATATGGATGGATAAGCTTTCTTTTATTTTTATGGATAGTCTGTCCTGGAACCTTGGTAGCCTCTGTGATATATATCCATCTCTCCACAACATTCAGTTTAGATACCTGGACTGAGTATTTCTGATGCCATTTGACTTGCTGATGTTCAGTAGGTCCATCTGTATTAGGTCAGAGGATGCCTTGTTTGCCAGGCATGTCACCTCTAAGCACTCTGTAGGATACTGAGTATAGTAATAAATCTTTGAGGTGTTTCATGCAGGAGCTATTGTTTAGGACTTGTATCCTTTTAGTAAGGTATCTCTGAAGGTATTCCAATTGTTGCATGGGGATGGACAGATACATGCTAAAGTGGGCATTATACAAAATGATTGACCTAATGAGAGCATTGTAAAGGGGGACAACAACATCTCTAGATCTAGTCACAATTTGTTTATAAGCTGTGCAATGCAGAAAGGCTTTCTTATGACTCTGGGCACATGTTGGTCAAAAGTTAGGTCACTGTACACACAAGTTCCCAAATGTCAAACAATTGGGTCAGTTCTCAGAGGGCATTGTCATGATTTTGACACCAGTTATTAATTGGGACAAACCTTCCTGCATGATGGTTAAGTCATTAGGGTCTGACAGTGTCATATTAAATAAGTATTAAACACCTGCTTTGTGTTTTTCATAAATTTCATTCAGAAGCAATGTGATAAAATAGCAAATCAGCACATCACCTATCATTAGACCTAAGAATTCAAAAGTGGGAAACAGTTACATTGGTGCATGTCTTCTCTGTGTTCTCACTCTGTTTTTAATCAGCCTCTCAAGCAAGTAGTTTTATTTATCTTTACATTTTATAACAAAAATATATTAAGCACCCATTTTAAAAGTAGTCCTGAAATTTACATCTATAAAGGAACAAGATTTATGAAAATACTCAACTATGTCAATGTTGTTCACCTACTTTCTGTCAAAGAAAAGTGTGCAGCAACAGTCTTAAAATGAAGATTAGTTTGTGAAGTAACATCAGAAAGTCATCAGATGTTCAGATATTATCGGATATACACATAAATAAACATGAAATTCTGTTCCCAGAATGAAGATGCTAGTTTGGAAACATTCTGATCCCACTTAACTACAATCAACAAATCAGAAAGTAAGCTTGCTTCCTACAAAGAATATCTACCATCTGAAAATGATAGGGAAAGGCAAAATTACATGCTAATCTCAGAACTACATTAATATTTGCATATAGCTATGCAGAAATCAGACTGAAAAAGCACTATTCAAATGGTGCTTATGAATAATTAAAAAGCATGCAACGTATCAAAAAAGAACAAAATCACAATAACATAATACACAGCAAAATTTCCATATAACAGCATACATTAATCAAATATACAAGACATTCATCATAAATGAAGGTTCATGCTTCTCCTTTGAAATCCATGGCTGCCCTATAGCTCCTCAAAATATACATCAGTGACTGCTGTTTTGCTAAACAGAACTCAGTGAAACAGCATTCACCAAAGAAAATCAATATAAATTCAGGTATTTTATGCTGGAGACTGAGCATTGCCATCTCATTCCATACAGAGGTATGTCCCCTATATCCCCTACTTAATATAATAATCTCTGATGTGACTGCATCTTGGGGAAAATTAATACATCTTCTACCACAGTGATTCCAAATTTCTTGGACATTCACCATCATACAGTCTGACACAAACACACACTACATATGCCCAAACCATCTCATGCATACACATACACACACACATACACTTACACACACACACACACACACACACACACACACACACACACACACACACACACACACACACATGAGCACAGCACAAATAAATGAAGCACAGCCCAGCATAAATAAATGGAGCACAGTCCAGCATAAATAAATGGAGTACAGCCCAGCATAAATAAACAGAGCATAGCCCAGCACAAATAAACTGAGCACAGCCCAGCACAAATAAATGAAGCACAGCCCAGCATAAATAAACAGAGCACAGCCCAGCATAAATAAACAGAGCACAGCCCAGCACAAATAAACGGAGCACAACCCAGCATAAATAAACAGAGCACAGCCCAGCATAAATAAACAGAGCACAGGCCAACATAACTTACAATGTTAATGTTAACGGAGCCCAGCAGCAGTTTCAGATTAAAACATAAATGATAAATAAACAGCAGTGCTTACTGTGGGTGACTCTGGCAGCAATGACGTGATTCCTGTGCATTTTTTTGTTTAAAATTCATGCGACACATGCATGAGTCTTCCATTGGGTCTTAAAGCTGTAAAAGTGGAGGAGCGCTCTCTCCCACTCACTCTATGGTTCAGACGCCTATGCATGTGTCTGGACAGATACATAGCAAAGGGGGCATTATATTCAGTAATTGGCTAATGAGGGCTGAGTAAATGGGGGCAATGACATGTCTAGTTCTAGACACAATCACATTGTTTATAAGCTGTGCAATATAGAAGGACTTTCTTGCAACAATAGACACATATTGGTCAAAAGTTATGCCACTGTCCACAAACGTTTCCAAATCCCAAACAACTAGGTAATCCGTGAGGGGTGATTAGGTCAATGTTCCCTGAGGTAGATGACTCCCCAAAGGATACAATAATATGTTTTTTGGCATTTAGTTTCAGACCATGATATTTAACACCAGTTATTTATTTGAGACAAACTTTCCTGCAGGGTCATTTGGGGATTCAATGATGGCTCCTAGCTTGCAGTCATCTGCCAACTTAGCCAGAGGCCTTTAGTATTGGCTTTTATTTCAAAAACACAAATGCCAAACAGGAGAGGTCCCAGCAGAAAACCTGGGGACTCCACTGGTGACTGGTCTCTTTGTGAATGTAACTTCTCTTATTTTGATTATTTGTGTCCTATTTGTGACATAGTTGGAGATATTTATTTATTTATTTATTCATTCTTTGTTGACCAATTCAGTCCCACTAGGTTAGTAGCCTGTTTTCATGAGAGACCCAAGGTGGTATTTATACTACTAGTTATAAGAGATAAGATCAAAATGCTACAGAATGAACAGTAGTGCAAACAGAAGACACTTGTAAGAAATGTAATTGTTTGCAGTAGATTGTGCAGGTGATGAACAGGATTTGAAAGATAAGTTACTACAGAAAACAGGCTAAAGACAAGACCCATTCTGTTTCAGTTGCCACAGCTAAAAGTGCGAACAGAATGTGGTAAAAATAAGTTGCCACATTTTCAGAAACAGTATTTAAGTCTCAGAAAAGCAATAGAAGATGTTCATAAATGTATTACAGACAAGAAATGAAAGGGTAGTACACTAAAAGAATCAAGTCCATTCAACTCATCTTTAATTTACTGAATGAGGAAACCACATCATTCTAAAGGACAGATAAGTAAAGCTTCATAATCAAATCAGTTCCATTCTAGTTGCAAGTGCATTTAAGTAAATAGATCAAGATTTTATGTTTCATATATGATTTGAAGTTTACACAGACAGCAGATGAGAGGCACAAAATAATGTGATTAACTTATCAGACTACATGTCATTCTAGCAAGCTGAATTGAAGACTGTACTGTATGTTATAAAACAGTATGGTAAAGAGCAGTTAAATATCACTAGTGACAGTTTTTATGCAGTAAAAATTATTACTATATATCTGGAGGTTTGATCTACAAGGTAAATTGTAAACAATAACAATAAACCCTTGCAGCATGCGGAGGGACTGGGAAAACTAAATAATGCTGGAAGAACATTTTAGGCAGTGGGCAGGGATAGATGCACAATGAGTGGAGAAATTCTTTTGTATAAATTATCGTCTGAGGATTATATAGTAAAAATAATTACAGATACAACACCAGAAAAATGCAACAGCTAAGATAATAAAGATTCAGAAATGGGAGAAATGCTGAACAATTAGTGCAGTGTCCGATTATTACTTTAGTTTCATTAGAGTTTATGACAGGCAGAAAAATTCCATTGAGTTTTCCATTTGATTCAGTAATGAAGCTATAGCCATACTGTTTCACTATAGTACATTATCAGTTTGGTTACAGACCTATAAGACTTTATTTACTAGTAACATATGTTTAGTTCAGACAGAAATTTATATATTTAATAGTTAAGTTAAAATTAGGGCAACAAGTAATACTAAAGACATCTAGATCAGCTTATGATTATTAGAGTTGTTGTTATATGAACCTTATACTGTTTTTTTATATTTTTATACAGATATTATACCAAAAGTATGCAATCCTGAAGATGCATATAGCGTGCCTTGGTGTAGGATTCTGCATCCTGGATATCATTATCCTTCTGCAAGGGAATAGTGAAGCTTTCCACTTCAAATGCAAGAAGTTTGAAGTTTGCTTTGGAAAGGTTTTTGGCTATGTTTTTTTTTTTGACTGGGGGAGGTGGAGGGGTGAGGATGTCCAGGGTTATCAGTTTGTGGTCGAATCTGACCAAGGAGGGAGTGATAACGGGTGTGGTACAGTGGGCGCCCATATTTGTGATGATTAAATCCAATATGTTGTCCCCACTAGTGGGGGAACATACTAGTTGTTCAAGGGCATTTGAATTTATAAATTCTATGAATCGCTGAGCATAGGAGTTGGAACATTGGTAGTTCGCCCAGTCTATACCAGGGTAGTTGAAATCACCCAAGATTATGGTGTTGGGTAGAACCTTTATATTTTCCAATGTCTCAAGGAATGCAGAGTGAGCATCTTGGGACATGGTGGGAGATCTATAACCGGTTATGACTTGAAATGTGGTTTTGCTGCTGATAGTTGCGCATGGATGATCTCTGGGACATCATGCTGCGCTACTAACCTGGAGATATGGGTATCCTTGATGAATATGGATACACCTCCACCCTTTGTACTGTGATCCAGTAACTGAGGCCGGAAGGTATGATATGAATTGTAACCTGGCAGTGCTGGGGTGCTCTCTTGAGCCTTGAACCAGGTTTCTGTCACTGCACAAACATTGATTTTCTCCACGCTGAGGAGAGCCTCGAGTGTGTGCATTTTGAGGTTGAGACTTCTGATGTTGAGTAGCATTACCCTTAGTTTTTGGTTACATGTTCTGGTTACGGTGGTTGGTTCATCCTTTGAGCCTTGCCTAAAAAAGGCACTATGGGGACGGCAAGAGCCTTGGCCAGTATTCAAAAACCTAGGTGTGACAGGTGCAACCCAACTCTGGCAAAACAGCGAGACTTGCCTATCATGTCATCCCAGGCAGACAGACACTGGACCCCCTTAGAATGACACCAGAAGCTTAGTCAATTGCTGAAATTGATAATTTTGTCTTTGTATTGTGGTATCATTCTAGGTGAAGGTAGTATGCTACTCAAGGTCAGGGTCATACCAGCTTGGGCTACATGATCAGAGAGCTCCTCGATGTCTCTTTTCATGTAGTCCAGGGAGGTACGTCTTAGATCATTCACACCAACATGTACAATGACAGCGTCATACTTGTACTTGTTCTGGAGTGACCTAAGTGCTTGTGTTATGTGGCGGATTCGAGCACCCGACAGGCAGCTGACAGTAACCTTCTCCTTGTTCAGCCTGGTGAGTGGAACATCCATGTGCCTTACTATAGAGTCTCCTATTACTAGCGTGTTAGGTATGGTGTTTTGCCTTAAGGGCTGTTGTGAGGCACACTGCTGAGGTGAATTATGTGGTTTCTGGCTTGTGTTTGGGGGTGTAGGTTGCTTGCTTGTCTGCTTTGGAGGGCACTGTTTCTTTTTCAGATTGGTACCTAGTGCCTCCGAATATGTTTTTGTGTATTTATGCGTATGTTTTGCCGGTGCTTGTTTTGTAGATTCATGTGTGTGATGCAAGTGTGTCCCTTATCCTCTTGACTGTCTGTTACAGTCATGGGTTGAAAGCGCTTAGCCTCCAGTCTGGCTGTGTATTTGCATCTCTCACAAGTGTTTGTGTCTAGAGGTAAGAGGAGAAGGTTGTCTGTATACATGAGGCAGTTGTGACATTGCCTCAGGATGCCCAATTCCACCAGATGAACTGGAGAATACACCTGAAGCTGACCTCTGGACATGCTTTGAAGAGTAAATTGAACTTAAGTCCTGTGGACGATCGAGGGTCTTATGTTATATTATAATAGTGCTGTCTAGGAAATTTGGAGAATAATATTGCATCTAGGAGGTTAGGAAAAGTGCTGATTTCTGTTTTGCAAGTGCTGCAGTAAGAGCAGCTGATCTGAAGCACATGAGTTGAGGCTTGCCTAGTTCTAAGGGAAAATTTACAACGCAGACGTTGTGGGGCCGGGAATAGTATACCCCAACTAACCTGCACTGCCCGACGCTGCTCTGTGCGCAAGACTACGCAAAAAGAGAGTTGCATGGTTTTCCTCTAGATAAGTGAGGAAAGTGAGTACAAGAGCTGTTTTTCTCTAAGCAAGTGAGAAAAGTAAGTACAAAAACTGTTTTCCTCTAGGTAATGAGGAAGATAGAGTAACCCAGCCACTGGGGATGCACAAGCCAGTGCATTTCTTTGTGCCGGTCCCAATCCCGGATAAATGGGGAGGGTTGCGTCAGGAAGGGCATCTGGCGTAAAAATTCTGCCACATCACTTATGTCGCAAAAATTTCATATTTCCACACCGGATCGGTCGAGGCCCGGGTTAACAACAACCACCACCAGTACTGTTAGCCAACAGGGTGCTGGCAGAAAGTGGGCTACTGTTGGCCGAAGGAGAAGAGGAGGGTGAAGGCATGCCCGAAGGCAGGAAGGGAGGAGGAAGGTTAGGAATGTAGCAGTGAGGGTAGGAACTTTGAATGTTGGCAGCATGACTGGTATAGGAAGAGAGCTAGCTGATATGATGGAGAGAAGGAAGGTTGATATATTGTGCATACAAGAGACCAGATGGAAGGGAAGTAAGGCCAGGTGTTTAGGAAATGGGTTCACATTGTTCTATCATGGTGTGGATGGCAGGAGAAATGGGGTAGGGGTAATACTAAAGGAACAATATGCCAAGAGTGTTTTAGACATGAAGAGAGTGTCTGACAGAGTGATGTTTATGAAGCTCGAAGTTGATGGTGTAATGATGAATGTTGTTAGTGCATATGCTCCACAAGTTGGGTGTGCGATAGATGAGAAAGAGAAATTTTGGAGTGAGTTGGATGAAGTTGTGGTGAGTGTACCCAAGGGTGAGAGACTAGTGATTGGAGTGGACTTTAATGGGCATGTTGGTGAAGTTAACAGAGGGGATGAGGAAGTGATGGGTAGGTATCGTGTTAAGGAGAGGAATGCAGAAGGTCAGATGATTGTGGATTTTGCGAAAAGGATGGACATGGCTGTGGTGAATACGTATTTTAAGAAGAGGGAGGAGCATAGGGTGACGTACAAGAGTGGAGGAAGATGCACACAGGTGGATTATATCCTATGTAGGAGGGCCAGTCTGAAGGAGATTGGAGACTGTAAAGTGGTGGCAGGGGAAAGTTAGTTAAGCAGCATAGAATGGTGGTCTGTAGGATGGAGTTGGTGATCAAGAAGAGGAGGAGGAGTGTGAAAGCAGTGCCAAGGATTAAATGGTGGAAGTTAAAAAAGAATAATTGTGAAGTGGAGTTTAGGGAAGAGTCAACACAGGCACTGGGAGGCATTGGAGAGTTACTGAACAGCTGGGTAACTACAGCAGAACTAGCAAGGGAGACTGCTAGAAAGGTGCTTGGTGCGACATCTGGACAGAGGAAGGAGGACAAGGAGACCTGGTGGTGGAATGAGGAAGTACAGGAGAGTATACAGAGGAAGAGGCTGACGAAGAAGAAGTGGGATTGTCAAAGAGATGAAGAAAGTAGACATGAGTATAAGGAGATGAGGCACATGGCAAAGAGAGAGGTGGCAAAAGCTAAGGATAAGGTGTATGGAGAGTTGTATGAGGGAGAAAAGGACATGTACCGATTGGCTAGACAGACGGACAGACCTGGGAAAGATGTGCAGCAAGTAAGGGTGATAAAGGATAGTGAGGGAAAGGTACTCACAACGAGAGTGTGTTGAGTAGATGGGAAGAGTATTTTGAGAGGCTGATGAATGAAGAGAATGAGAGAGAGAAGGTTGGATGATGTGAAGATAGTGAATCAGGAAGTGAAACAGATTAGCAAGGAGGAAGTAAGGACAGCTATGAAGAGGATGAAGAATGGAAAGGCTGTTGGCCCAGATGACATTCCAATGGAAGCATGGAGGTGCTTAGGAGAAATGGCAGTGGAATTTTTAACTAGATTGTTTAATGAAATTTTGGAAAATCAGAGGATGCCTGAGGAGTGGAGAAAACGTGTTTTGGTACCTATCTTTAAGAATAAGGGTGATGTGCACAGCTGCAGCAACTACAGAGGGATAAAATTGATCAGTCACAGCTTGAAGTGATGGGAAAGAGTAGTAGAAGCTAGGTTAAGAAGGGATGTCCATAATGGGGCCCCCCGCACAGAGGAACAAGTGCCAACCCCAACCCCCACCAACGTATCGGCAGTATAAATACAACCCAATGACACACCAACACCACCGTCCAACCCATGACAGCAACAAAAGCTGGACAAAGACTAACACGATGAGTGCATAAATAGGGACACATGTAATCGGTGCCCTCACAACCGTCAACAGGCCACCGAATAATAGTATGTACATACGCATGGAATGCTGCGAAGGATGTGTGGTAGTCCCCAGTATCACAGAGGTACGTACACATATACACTGTAACCGACCGTCACAGATGTTCACTGTACACAGCATACCTGCAGGTAATACATAGTCCAGTCATGTGCTACATAAATATGCACGTATGAATGATGACAGGGGATAGACAATTGTGAATGGGAACAACGCACAACAGGGAATATGTATGATAACCGGCACCACCCACAGCATTGTATGCCAACAGCATAAGCCATCATCGGATGTCCAAACACCCGTGTCTGTGAACACGGAGTGAATATTATAACAATAACCCACGCCTGGGTGAGGGTAATGCTGGATATACCCACGGTTGGCGTGGTGCGGTCCCGAAGGCGAAGCCCGAGGGACCAAACAAAGGCAACCGTGGGTAAATACAGCATTACCTACACCCAGAAGTGGGTCATTGCTATTATACCATGACACCATTTAAGAAAATAAACTATTACTTCCCCCACATAATGGCATAGTATGCCTGTCTGCTGCCCAGCCGCAGATGTCTGGCATCCGCGGCGGTGCTGATGTACTGCGCGAGATGTCCGTTGCGAATGTCAAAACCGTCTCACTATGTTGCACCCAGTTAACACAGCAAAACACTACAAAACAGCAACGGAGTGCTTGCTGTCCCCGTTGTTTTGTTGTACAACCTGTCACGCTATGTTAAATGTGTGTAGCATAGCGAGACTGCCGCAAAGTAAGCAACGGACATTTCCTTGGCTCAGTTAAAGCTGGCACGCTATGTTAAACCCATGTAACATAGCGAGACAGGTTTGAAATACCGAGGTATACTAATGGAAATAGGTCCGGGCGACCGGACCGTTTGCCATTACTATAACTCGATCTACAACGGGCACGCTGGCCAAGCAGCGTGCATGGTGTGGAATAATGGGGGGGGGGGTGATGGTATAATAAACATGGACAAACCGTGTCCATGTGCCTCATCTGACATTCGTACAGGGTCAGGGCAGTTCTGTACACTAGGTGGACAAAACCAAGCCCAGAGCACCACAGGAACACCATGACAATCGAAGACCTGTATGCGTTGGGGCTATAAGCCCCTGTGATCTGAATATCCCTGCGGTTACGCCATATGCATCCTGGGTCAAGAGCATTAGGGAATAGGGAATGTGTAACATGTAGTACCACACTTTTCCCAGCAGGAGAATGGATGCCAGTGACGTAAGTGAGTGCAGGGGGGGATATGCAAATGTAG
>NC_056728.1:158547804-158634750 GCF_019279795.1 Protopterus annectens | reverse complement strand
AAATTAAGTTCAATATGTAGCTGAAACAAGCATTTTAAATCACAGAAACTCTAAAAACTGGCATTTTAAAAGGAATTAGCTAAAGGCAGCAAGAAGATGCAGAAAAAATGATACTTAATCACCCCAAAGTCTCTCTTTTGTCTCTCTGTTGCTTTAGAACTCTGCAGGGCACCAGGCAGGAGCTTGCTGAGCTGTATAGAAGCTCAAAAACCTCACAAATGTGTGTTTTATAGCAGGGAAATGAAAGATAGGAATTAGCCCAAAATGGCAAATAAACTACTAATTTCTGGGCAGAAACCACTCCTCCAGGGACAGATTGGCTGATCAAAGCTGCCCTCCCTCACAGGTGAACAGAGAAACTGCCTTCTAGCTAACTAAGGTATGAGCAAACACAGAAACTTGTAATACAGTCCAGAATTCAGGACTAACCTGAAATCTGGACTATACTAGCTTAGAAAGGTGGGAAAAAAAGTTTTTTTTTTTTGTTTTATCATTTTTTTTTCCAGAAAATAAAGCAGATACAATCAAAAAACACTTTAAATGAACAGAAATGGCTATCACACTTGAGTGTGTAGCCTACAACAGTTAAACAGGTAATTTAAACACAAAAATGACTTTGTTAAAGTGCAGGCAGTAAAATAAGTACAATACGTAGCTGAAACAAGCTTTATAAATCACATAAACTGTAAAAACTCTGCATTTTAGGCTGAGTTAACTAAAGGCAGCAAGAAAATGCAGAAAAATTATACTTAATCACTCCAAAGTCTCTTTTTTGTCTCTCTCCTTGCTGCTGTAGAACTCTGCAGGGCTCCAGGCAGGAGCTTGCTGAGCAGTATAAAACCACTAAGATCTTACAACTGTGGGTTTTATAGCAAGGAAATGAAAAAGATAGAAATTAGCCCAAAATGGCCAATAAACTACCAATTTCTGGGCAGAAACTACTCCTCCAGGGACAGCTAGGCTGCTCAAAGCTTCCCTCCCTCACAGGTGAACAGAGAAACTTCCTTCTATCCAAGTAAGGTATGGGCAAACAGAGAAACTTGTAACACAGTCCTGAATTCAGCACTAACCTGAAAACGGGACTATACTAGCTTAGAAAGGTGGGACAACACGTATATATTTTTTTCATAAAATAAAGCAGATCCAATAAAAAACACTTTAAATGCACATACATGGCTATCACACTTGAGTGTGTAGCCTGTAACAGTTAAATTAAACAGTAAAACAACTTTTAGCTGAAACAAGCATTTTAAATTACATAAACTCTAAATAATCTGCATTTTAGGCAGAATTAGCTAAAGGCAGCAAGAAAATGCAATAAAAAAACACTTTAAATGAACAGAAATGGCTATCACACTTGAGTGTGTAGCCTACAACAGTTAAACAGGTAATTTAAACACAAAAAATGACTTTGTCAAAGTGCAGGCTATAAAATAAATACAATATGTAGCTGAAACAAGCTTTTTAAATCTCAGACACTCCAAAAATGGTGTTTAAGCAGAATTAGCTAAATGCAGCATGAAAATGCAGAAAAATGATACTTAATCAATCCAAAGTCTTTCTTGTCTCTTTGCTGCTCTAGAACTCTGCAGGGCACAAGGTTGGAGCTTGCTGAGCTGTATATAAGCTCTAAAACCACACAAATGTGGGTTTTCTAGTAGGGAAATGAAATATAGAAGTTAGCCCAAAATGGCCAGTAAACTACACATTTCTGGGCAGAAACCAGTCCTCCAGGGCAGATTGGCTGCTCAAAGCTCCACTGTCTCACAAGTGAACAGAGAAACTTCCTTCCATCCAAGTAAGGTATGGGAAAACAGGGAAACTTGTAACACAGCCCTGAATTCACCACAAACCTGAAAATGGGAGCTTAGAAAGGTGGGAAAGCAAGTATTTTTTTTTCCAGAAAATAAAGCAGATACAATGAAAAACACTTTAAATGCACAGAAATGGCTATCACACTTGAGTGTGTAGCCTACAACAGTTAAACAGGTAATTTAAACACAAAAATGACTATGTTAGAGTGCAGGCAGTAAAATAAGTACAATATGCAGCTTAAACGAGCTTTTTAAATACCATAAACTAAAAAACTGGCATTTTAGGCGGAATTAGGTAAAGGCAGCAAGAAAATGCTGTAAAATTATACTTCTTCACTACAAAGTCTTTTTTTTGTCTCTGTTCTGTTGTAGAACTCTGCAGGGTACCAGGCAGGAGCTTGCTGAGCTGTAAACAAGCGCAAAAATCTCACAAATGTGGGTTTTATAGCAGGGAAATGAAAGAGATAGAAATTAGCCCAAAATGGCGAATAAACTACTAATTTCTGGGCAGAAGCCATTCCTCCAGGGACAGATTGGCTGCTCAAATCACAGGTGAACAGAGAAACTGCCTTCTAGCCAACTAAGGTATGGGCAAACATAGAAACTTGTAATACAGTCCAGAATTCAGCACTAACCTGAAATCTGAACTATACTAGCTTAGAAAGGTGGGAAAATGTATTTTTTTTGTTTTATTGTTTTTTTTTTTCAGAAAATATAGCAGATACAATCAAAAAAATACTTTAAATGAACAGAAATGGCTATCACACTTGAGTGTGCAGTCTACAACAGTTAAACAGGTAATTTAAACACAAAAATGACTTTGTTAAAGTGCAGGCAGTAAAATAAGTACAATATGTAGCTGAAACAAGCTTTATAAATCACATAAACTGTAAAAACTCCGCGTTTTAGGCTGAGTTAGCTAAAGGCAGCAAGAAAATGCAGAAAGATTATACTTAATCACTCCAAAGTCTCTTTTTTGTCTCTCTCTGCTGCTGTAGAGCTCTGCAGGGCTACAGGCAGGAGCTTGCTGAGCAGTATAAAACCACAAAGATCTTACAAATGTGGGTTTTATAGCAGGGAAATGAAAAAGATAGAAATTAGCCCAAAATGGCCAATAAAACTACCAATTTCTGGGCAGAAATCACTCCTCCAGGGACAGCTAGGCTGCTCAAAGCTCCCCTCCCTTACAGGTGAACAGAGAAACTTCCTTCTATCCAAATAAGGTATGGGCAAACAGAGAAACTTGTAACACAGTCCTGAATTCAGCACTAACCTGAAAATGGGACTATACTAGCTTAGAAAGGTGGGAAAACAAGTATATATTTTTTTCATAAAATAAAGCAGATACAATAAAAAAAAACACTTTAAATGCACATAAATGGCTATTACACTTGCGTGTGTAGCCTATAACAGTTAAACAGGTAAATTAAACACTAAAACGACTTTGTTAAAGTGCAGGTAGTAAAATAAGTACAATTTGTAGCTGAAACAAGCGTTTTAAATTACATAAACTCTAAATAATCTGCATTTTAGGCAGAATTAGCTAAAGGCAGTAAGAAAATGCAGATAAATGATACTTAATCACTCCAAATTCTCTTTTTTGTCTCTCTGCTGCTGTAGAACTCTGCATGGCTCCAGGCAATAGCTTGCTGAGCTGTATACAACCACAAAGATCGTACAAATGTGGGTTTTATAGCAGGGAAATGAAAAAGATAGAAATTAGCCCAAAATAGCCTAATAAACTACTAATTTCTGGGCAGAAACCACTTCTCCAGGACAGCTAGTCTGCTCAAAGCTCCCCTCCCTCACAAGGTGAACAGAGAAACTTCCGTCTATCCATGTAAGGTATGGGCAAACACAGAAACTTGTAACACAGCTCTGAATTCAGCACTAACCTGAAAACTGGACTATACTAGCTTAGAAAGGCGGGAAAACAAGTAGATATATATATATATATATATATATATATATATATATATATATATATATATAAAATTGATTTTTTTCAGAAAATAAAGCAGATACAATAACAAAACCCTTTAAATGCACAGAAATGGCTATGACACTTGAGTGTGTATCCTACAACAGTTAAACATGTAATTTATACACAAAAATGACTTTGTTAATGTGCAGGCAGTAAAATAAGTACAATATGTAGCTGAAACAAGCTTTTTAAATCACAGAAACTCTAAAAACTGGCATTTTAGGAGGAATTAGCTAAAGGTAGCAAGAAAATGCAGAAAAATGATACTTAATCACTCCAAAGTCTCTCTTTTGTCTCTCTGCTGCTGTAGAACTCTGCAGAGCACCAGGCAGGAGTTTGCTGAGCTGTATAGAAGCTCAAAAAACTCACAAATGTGGGTTTTATACCAGGGAAATGAAAGATAGAAATTAGTCCAAAATGGCCAATAAACTACTAATTTCTGGGCAGAAACCACTCCTCCAGGGACAGATTGGCTGCTCAAAGCTACCCTCCCTCACAGGTGAACAGAGAAACTGTCTTCTATCCAACTAAGGTACGGGCAAACACAGAAACTTGTAATACAGTCCAGAATTCAGCATTAACCTGAAAACTGGACTATACTAGCTTAGAAAGGTGGGAAAACAAGTATTTTTTTGTTTCTTTCAGAAAATAAAGCAGATACAATCAAAAAACATTTTAAATGAACGGAAATGGATATCATACTTGAGTGTGTAGCCTACAGCAGTTAAACAGGTAATTCAAACACAAAAGTGACTTTGTTAAACTGCAGGCAGTAAAATAAGTACAATATGTAGCTGAAACAAGCTTTGTAAATCACATAAACTCTAAAAAATCTGTGTTTTAGGCGAATAAGCTAAAGGCAGCAAGAAAATTCAAAAACATTACACTTAATCCCTCCATAGTCTCTTTTTTGTCTCCCTAATGCTGTAGAACTCTACGGGGCACCAGGCAGGAGCTTGCTGAGCTGTATACAAGCGTGAAAATCTCACAAATGTGGGTTTTATAGCTGGGAAATGAAAGAGATAGAAATTAGCCCAAAATGGCCAATAAACTACTAATTTCTGGGCAGAAACCACTCCTCTAGGTATAGATGGGCTGCTCAAAGCTGCCCTTCCTTACTGGTGAAAAGAGCAACTTTTTTCTATCCAAGTAAGGTATGGGCAAACACAGAAACTTGTAACACAGCTTTGAATTCAGCTCTAACCTGAAAACTGAACTATACTAGCTTAGAAAGGTGGGAAAACAAGTATATATATTTTTTCAGAAAATAAAGCAGATATAATAAAAAACATTTTAAATGCACATAAATGGCTATCACACTTGAGTGTGTGGCCTACAACAGTTAAACAGGTAATTTAAACATAAAAACAACTTTGTTAAAGTGCAGGCAGTAAAATAAGTACAATATGTAGCTGAAACAAGCGTTTTAAATCATATAAACTCTAAATAATCAGCATTTTAGGCAGAATTATCTAAAGGCAGCCAGAAAATGCAGAAAAATTATACTTAATCACTCCAAAGTCTCTTTTGTTGTCTCTCTCTGCTGCTGTAGAACTCTGCATGGCACCAGGCAGGAGCTTGCTAAGCTCTATACAAGTGCAAAAGCCTCACAAATGTGGGTTTTATAGCAGGGAAATGAAAGAGATAGAAATTAGCCTAAAATGGCCAATAAACTACTAATTTATGGGCAGAAACCACTACTCCAGGGACAGATAGGCTGCTCAAAGCTGCCCTCCCTTACAGGTGAACAGAGAAACTACCTTCTATTCAAGTAAGGTATGGGCAAACACAGAAACGTGTAATACAGCCCAGACATCAGCACTAACCTGTAAACTGGACTAAACTAGCTTAGAAAGGTTTTTTTTTTCAGAAAATAAAGCAGATACAATCAAAAAAACACTTTCATTGAACAGAAATTGCTATCACACTTTAGTGTGTAGCCTACAACAGTTAAACAGGTAATTTAAACACAAAAATTGCTTTGCTAAGGTGCAGGCAGTAAAATAAGTACAATATGTAGCTGAAACATGCTTTGTAAATCACATAAACTCTAATAAATCTGCGTTTTAGGTGGCATTAGCTAAAGGCAGCAAGAAAATGCAGAAAAATTATACTTAATCACTCCAAAGTCTCTGTTTTGTCTCTCTGCTACTGTAGAACTCTGCAGGGCACCAGACAGGAGCTTGCTGAGTGGTATATAAGCGTAAAGATCTTACAAATGTGGGTTTTATAGCAGGGAAATGAAAGAGATAGAAATTAGCCCAAAATGGCCAATAAACTACTAATTTCTGGGAAGAAACCCCTCCTCTAGGGACAGCTAGGCTGATCAAAGCTCCCCTCCCTCACAGGTGAACAGAGAAACTTCCTTTACTCCAAGTAAGGTATGGGCAAACAGAAAAACTTGTAACACAGCCCTGAATTTAGCACTAACCTGAAAATGGGACTATACTAGCTTAGAAAGGTGGGAAAACTAGTCTATATATTTTTTCAGAAAATAAAGCGGATACAATAAAAAAAACACTTTAAATGTACATAAATGGCTATCACACTTGAGTGTGTAGCCTACAACAGTTAAATAGGTAATTTAAAGACAAAAACAACTTTGTTAAAGTGCAGGCCATAAAATAAATACAATATGTAGCTGAAACAAGTGTTTTAAATCACATAAACTTGAAATAATCAGCATTTTTGGCAGAATTAGCTAAAGGCCGCAAGAAAATGCAGAAAAATGTTACTTAGTCACTCCAAATCTCTCTTTTGTCTCTTTGCTGCTGTAGAACTCTGTAGGGCACCAGGCAGGAGCTTGCTGAGATGTATACAGGCGCAAAAATTTCACAAATGTGGGTTTTATAGCAGGGAAATGAAAGAGATAGAAATTAGCCCAAAATGGCCAATAAACTACTAATTTCTGGACAGAAACCACTCCTCTAAGGACAGTTATGCTGCTCAAAGCTCCCCTCCCTCACAGGTGAACAGAGAAACTTCCTTTACTACAAGTAAGGTATGGGCAAACAGAGAAACTTGTAACACAGACCTGAATTTAGCACTAACCTGAAAATGGGACTATACTAGCTTAGAAAGGTGGGAAAACAAGTCTATATATTTTTTTTCAGAAAATAAAGCAGATACAATAAAAAAAATACTTTAAATGCACATAAATGGCTATCCCACTTGAGTGTGTAGCCTACAACAGTTAAACAGGTAATTTAAACACAAAAACAACTTTGCTAAAGTGCAGGCAGTAAAATAAGTACAATATGTAGCTGAAACAAGTGTTTTAAATCACATAAACTCGAAATAATCAGCATTTTTGGCAGAATTAGCTAAAGGCCGCAAGAAAATGCAGAAAAATGTTACTTAGTCACTCCAAATCTCTCTTTTGTTTCTTTGCTGCTGTAGAACTCTGCAGGGCACCAGGCAGGAGCTTGCTGAGCTGTATACAAGTGCAAAAATCTTACAAATATGGGTTTTATAGCAGGGAAATGAAAGAGATAGAAATTAGCCCAAAATGGCCAATAAACTACTAATTTCTGGGCAGAAACCACTCCTCTAAGGACAGATAAGCTGCTCAAAGCTCCTCTCTCTCACAGGTGAACAGAGATACTTCCTTCTATGCAAGTAAGGAATGGGCAAACACAGAAAGTTGTAACACAGCCCTGAATTCAGCACTAACCTGAAAATTGGACTATACTAGCTTAGAAAGGTGGGAGAACAAGTATTTTTTTGTCTTTTTTTTCAGAAAATAAAGCAGATACAATTGAAAAACAATTAAATGCACAGAAATGGCTATCATGCTTGAGTGTGTATCCTACAACAGTTAAACAGGTAATTTAAATGCAAAATCGACTTTGTTAAAGTACAGGCAGTAAAATAAGTACAATATGTAACTGAAACAAGCTTTTTAAATCACAGAAACAGTAAAAAAAATCAGTGTTTTAGGTGGAATTAGCTAAAGATAGCAAGAAAATGCAGAAAAATTATACTTAAATGATACTTAATCTCTCCAAAGTCTTTCTTCTGTCTCTCTGCTGCTGTAGATCTCTGCAGGCTACCAGGCAGGAGCTTGCTGAGCTGAATACATGACAAAATATCAGACACAATTTAAAAACTGTTACAGTTGGGCAAAACTTAACTTCTATGAGTCTATTTAATGGTTCTGTGCCAGTGAAAAAGGCTTATAAATTGTGTCAAATAACTGTAAATTATAAAAGACTGAACAATGTTGCTCCAGTGCTCACAGTTGTTGTTCCAGGTACCAATACTATAATGGAAAAAGTATCTTCAGTTACTGAACTGTATCATTTTATCCTGCAATTGACAAATGCCATTTTTACAATTTTGATGGCTGGGAAGAGTGAAGCTGAATTTGTGTGTACCTGAGATGGCAGATCATATACTTTTTGAATGTTGCCTCATACTGTGCCACTGGCAAGAGACTTAACAAACTGCAATTGAAATAACTCTCCTCTACCCTACTGCGATTCCCAACCACCCCTACATTAGCTAGACTTATAGTCACTTAGCCACACCTACCCTACACCCAACCAATCATATACCAATACCTCCTCCACAGTAGGTCCCACACATACAGACACTATTACATACATCGTCCAATTACTACTCACTCCTATACTCTACCTCACTGACTCTTTTAACACAGCAAGCTTAGATTACAGCTATTTCTACCTTAGCACAAGACACCTGTTATCACTACCTCTCCACTGCACTGTTAACCTTTACCTTTCATGCATCTCTCCACCTCATAACTATGCTTAACTTTCACACTTATCTCCACCTCATCACTATCCTTATCCCCATCACTATCCTTATATTCTCATCTTTATCCTTTCTAGCCTACCTCTCTTCTTAGACACTCTACAGCAACTTGATGTAATACTAACACTTTATTCTACATCTAAAAATGCTTCCTCTCACTACCAGACTTACTCTCTCATGCACCTTCTACACTCTCATCACTACACTACTAATATTCTGACAACCCAAAACCTCACAACTCCTCTATCACCCCCGATCTCTACAACACTGCCTTCATAAGGGTACCTTCCTATTAAATTCCTCCCACTGAATCCAAATTCTGATATTTCTGTCAAACACACAAAAATTCATACTTAAACTCCAAAAGCTTCTGCTTCACATTACTGCTCAATTATAATGCTCCGGGGAAATCCACTCCAACCAAGGACCCAATGTAGGGCATCAGCAAAATGTCAACCCTATTCCTCTACCACCTTCTACTAGCTTCTTAACCCATCACAGTAGCTCCAATCTGCTAACACTTAACATAAATGCCAGGACCCTATTAAACAAGGTCCATGATCTGCACGCTAATCTCTCACTGTGCTCACCTGATATTGTGATACTAACTGAGACCTGGTTAAAACCAATCCACATTAACAATGAGATTCTTCCTCCTGGATACACTATCCTACTCAAGGACAGATTAGCCAATATAGGAGGCAGGTTAGCAATTATACTTAAAACAAACCTAAACATAAAGCCTCTATATCTGACTAGTCCCAACTTCGATAACACAGAAATAATATTCTCCAAAATAAAAGTTAACACCAAAAAATTCATAAAATAATTGAATGCTACATCCCTCTAGGAAACAATATACCTACCTCAGAAAACATACTTCATTGGACCTCCAACTCAGTACCACAGGAAGCTATCTTTCTGGGTGATTTCGATATCGATTGGGTGTCCTGCTCCTTTCAAAACCCTACAAATTTAATCAGCCTATATGGATTCACTCAAATCATCCAGTCCCCCACAAGAATTGGTAAGGCATCCTAAAAGGAATCAACCCGTGATTGGATATTTATAAATAGACCTACCCATGCCTTTCTGTCTGACTGCCTCCCTTACAGCCTGAGTGAGCATCAACCAACCTGTCTACTAAGGTATCAGTTTCATTTTAACAAACAATCTACCATATGATAAGAATCAAAAAAACATTTTAACCCCAACAATTTATTATCAGCATTACAAACCTGTAACTGGACACCTCTAAAGTTACTACCACTAAATAAATCAGCTCAATTCTTTAATACTGCTTTCTTAGATATCCTGAACACATATGCACCTCCTAGAAACATTAGAACCAAATATAAGGCTGTACCCTGGCTAACTAAATAAACTAAGTCACTAGTAATAACTAGAGACAAAGCCTGAAAACTTTGGCATTCTACCAGGTCTGTATCATCTAAACAATCATACTTAGAGCTCCAAAATAAAGCAAAAAAATAATTAAACAAGATAAAATTAAGTACTACCAGAATATGCAAGTGAAGCACCATAAAACCAAAAAAAGTTCTGGACAGCCATTAACAATATTCTACTTCCACGAAAATCCACCACACCCTCCCCATCAATCTATAACACCACTGAAAACATAGCTACTCAATTCAACAAATATTTCACTGATACCATAACTGCCTTATCTAATCTTCAAAACTCTCCACCACCACTGGACTACCCAAAACTAGCATTAACAACTCCTCCTTTTCATTCAAACCAGTCTCCATCAACAACATAAAACATTGCTTAAAAAAACAAAACCCACAACCCTAGCTGCAGACCAACTTCCTGCAGAATTTCTGGAAATTGCTGCCGATGCAATAGCCTACCCCACACTCATCCTTAATAAAAGATCCACATCTGAAAATAAAATTCCCGACATTTGGAAAGTCTCCCACATAATACCCAACACAAGGGTGGTAATTCTAGTAATTCTACAGAACTGACTAATTATCATCCTATAGCCATACTATCGTCTCTATCCAAAATCTTAGAAAGATGCATACACAAACAAATTATGGATCACTCACACACATACAAACTTATAACAAACACCTAACATGGCTTTCACTCCTCCCATAGCACCACTACTACATTAATGTCGTTCACCAATATAGTAAACCACCACAGAAATAATGAGAAATTTGTATCTGCTATTTTTCTTGACCTTTCTAAAGCCTTTGATATGATCACACATAGTAAGCTTATCCAAGTTCTTTCTGAGTTTAATATCAGTCAACCCTCTATCTCTTGGTTCTAAAGCTATTTATCAGATTGCCAGCAGGCTGTCCAATGGCGGAATGACCTCTCCCCTCTTCTTTCAGTTACAACAGGAGTTCCCCAAGGCTCCATTCTAGGATTCCTACTCTTTTCACTTTTTATTAACAATCTACATACTTCCTCTCTTCATGCTTCTGTTATCCAGTATGCTGACAACTCAACCTTTATCTGTTCTGCCTTCTCCCTAAAGAACCTCCACTCAATTACACAACAGTCCTTTCAGTTGAAGCATGACTCACAAACTCAAAGTTAATTCTATACCTGAACAAAACAAAACTTCTTCTGTTTAACCCAATAAGATCCACCATATAAAGCCCCTCCTTCAATATTATTTCCAAGAACAAAACCATCATTTCTCCTGTAACTCACACTAAACTTCTAGGAGTCGAAATTGACTTAATACGAAATTTGACATCCATATCTCCCAGACCTTAAAAAAAGTGCCCAGCTAGTCAGGTCCTGTTTCTGTGCCTTGCCCTGAATCTACTCCATTTTATATATAAAAAAAAAGTATAATAATAACAATAATAATAATAATAATAATAAAAACCTCTTATAGGTTCATAGGTTCATAGGTTGGTACTGGGCTATCTGCCAGAAGGCATATATTAGCCCAGCCATGTTGTGTGGTATTCACCGCCCCTTTAGTAGTTCCCTAGACTCTTGTACTAGCAGCTAGTACCCTTGGCCCCTATCTATTAGTGCTGTTGGTGTGATCCCCGGTGTGAACTTTCTGTTACCCATCCACTCATCAAGGTTCCTCTTGAAGAGTGGCAGTGAGGGGCTCTGTCTTATGTAGATCAGAACCCTGTTCCATAGTAAGGGAAGTCTCTGCGAAGGGAATCTATCCCTCCAGCATGTTCTATTCATTGTTGTGTTGAGGTTTATATCCCTAGAGCATGTAGCTCGATTAGATTTGGTTTTGCTAAGATGGAGCATGTTCAACAATTCTGGGTTGGACATGGCTCTGTACGTTAGACAGAGATCGCCTCTGAGAAAGCAGTATGCAACAGAGAACAGTCTTAGCTTTTTCAATCATGCTGCATAGGGCAACTATTTGAGGCCAATAATCCTCTTGGTTAAGTACCTCTGTGGTCTCTCCAGCTGCTGGAGATGTCTAGCCAGGTACATTCCAATTGGTGCATTGTACTCAATAATGGAGCTGATGAGGGAAGAATATAGGGGCACCATTACATCCTTAGATCTTGATGCGAACCCTTTCGTGATCAGACGGGTCACATAGAAGGATTTTCTAACCACTTTGGCAACATGGTTATCAAAGGAAAGCTGACTATCTACTTGGGTCTCTAGATCCCTTATTTCTTCTTCAGATTTCAGGGGATTACCTCCTATGTTGTAGTTTGCGGGTACTCTGTTTTTTCCAAAGGGGATTACTACGCATTTTTTTGCATTTAGCTTGAGACCATGGCTTTGACACCATGCATCAGTCTCATTTAGGCCCTTCTGGAGGATCTCCATGTCGGCTGGAGACTCTATTATAGCACCCAGTTTGCAGTCGTTCACAAACTTAGTCAGCCACAGCCCTTCCGTGCTTGCCTGTACTTCTGAGAAGTATATGCCAAACAGGAGGAGCCCCAGGACAGAGCACTGAGGCACACCACTCATTACTGGTCTGGATTCGGACATAGATCCTGCTACTCTTACTTTATGGGATCTGTCTGAGAGCCAGTTTGTGATCCATCTTGTGACGTAAGGGTTTATGCCCAGTCTGGTGAGCTTATCAATAATACCTGAATGGGGAATGGTGTCAAATGCTTTAGCAAGGTCAAGGTAAGCCATGTGTACCTCCTTTCCCTTATCTATAGCCTGAGTAACTGTCTCAAAGAAATCCACCAGGTTCAGGAGGCATGATCTGCCATTGACGAAGCCGAACTGTGTGGGGTCCAGTGACTGGAGGTTCCCAATCTCTCCATTTATGAGTTCCATAATGATTCGCTTCATAGCCTTACAGATCAGACCGGTCAGGCTTATTGGTCGGTAGTTCCCAGGGTCAGTTGTGGCCCCACCCTTGTGTAGTGGGACCACTGTTGCCGTGCACCATTTTATGGGCACATATCTTGTGGAGAGGCTGAGACTGAACAGGGTATTAAGATGCAGGGTTAATTCCTTTTGAAGCTCGCGTATGACACAGCCTGGAACACCATCTGGTCCCATGGAGGCAGTGTTTTTAGCTTTAGATAGAGCCTTGTTAACCAACGTATCAGTAATAATTGGACTTACACAATCCCCTGGAATGGTAATAGGCCCTGTAGGTGGTGAGGGGGTGGGGGGAATTTGCACTGAACCTGTCAGCCAAGATGTTGGCAATGTCAGAAGTGTATTTTGTTCCATTTTGTACTAGCTCAGGACAGACCTGAGCATTGCCATTTAGGTTTTTGACAAAGCCATAGAAGGCCTTATGGTTATCCTTGGCATCCTTGGCAACTTTTTTTTCAAAATGAGCTTTAGTTGACTTGATGAGGACCCTCAATTTCTTACTAATGCTGATCAGGGATGATTTTTCTACTTGAGATTTGGCCTTTTTTTTGTGTAAGTCTCCTCCTTTTATTGTAAAGTTTGCTTATGGCCGGGGTCCACCAGACTGGTTTCTTCTTGCTTGAGGAAGAAGTCTTGGTTTTATTTGGGATAGCATGGTCCATGCAATCCTGAAGATGCATATAGAGTGCCTTGGTGTAGGATTCTGCATCCTGGATATCATTATCCTTCTGCAAGGGAATAGTGAAGCTTTCCACTTCGGATGCAAGTAGTTTGAAGTTTGCTATGGAAAGGTTTTTGACTATGGTTTCTTTGACTGGGGGAGGTGGAGGGGTGAGGATGTCCAGGGTTATCAGTTTGTGGTCGGATCTGACCAAGGAGGGAGTGATAACGGGTGTGGTACAATGGGCGCCCATATTTATGATGATTAAATCCAATATGTTGTTCCCTTTAGTGGGGGAACATATTACTTGTTCAAGGGCATTTGAATTAATAAATTCTATGAATCACTGAGCATAGGAGTTGGAACATTGGTAGTTCGCCCAGTCTATACCAGGGTAGTTGAAATCACCCAAGATTATGGTGTTGGGTAGGACCTTTATATTTTCCAATGCCTCAAGGAATGCAGAGTGAGCATCTTGGGACATGGTGGGCGATCTATAACTGGCTACGACTTGAAATGTGGTTTTGCTTGCTGATAGTTGTGCATGGATGATCTCTGGGGCATCATGCTGCGTTACTAACCTGGAGATATTGGTATCCTTGATGAATATGGATACACCTCCGCCCTTTGTACTGCGATCCGGTAACTGAGGTCGGAAGGTATGATATGAATTGTAACCTGACAGTGCTGGGGTGCTCTCTTGATCCTTAAAACAGGTTTCCGTCACTGCACAAACATTGATTATCTCCATGTTGAGGAGAGCCTCGAGTGTGTGCATTTTGAGGTTGAGACTTCTTGCGTTGAGTAGCATTACCCTTAGTTTTTGATTAACTGTGCTAGTTACAGTGGTTGGTTTGTCCTTTGAGCCTTGCCTAAAAAAGGCACTATGGGGACTGCAAGAGCCTTGGCCAGTATTCGAAAACCTAGGGGTGACAGGTGCAACCCATCTCTGGCAAAACAGTGAGGCTTGTCTATCATGTTATCCCAGGCAGACAGACACTGGATCCCCTTAGAATGACACTAGAAGCTTATCCAATTGTTTATATTGATCATTTTGCCTTTGTATTGTGGTATCATTTTAGGTGAAGGTAGTATGCTACTCAAGATCAGGGTCATACCAGCTTGGGCTACATGATCAGAGAGCTCCTCAATGTCTCTTTTCATGTAGTCCAGGGAGGTACGTCTTAAATCATTCACACCAACATGTACAATGACAGCGTCATACTTGTACTTGTTCTGGAGTGACCTAAGTGCCTGTGTTATGTGGCGGATCTGAGCACCCAACAGGCAGCTGACAGTAACCTTCTCCTTGTTCAACCTGGTGAGTGGAACATTCGTGTGCCTTACTATAGAGTCTCCTATTACGAGCATGTTAGGTATGGTGTTTTGCTTTAAGGGCTGTTGTGAGGCACACTGCTGAGGTGAATTATGTGTTTTCTGGCTTGTGTTTGGGGGTGCAGGTTGCTTGCTTGTCTGCTTTGGAGGGCACTGTTTCTTTTTTAGATTGGTACCTAGTGCCTCCGAATATGTTTTGTGTATTTATGCATATGTTTTGCCAGTGCTGGTTTTGTAGATTCATGTGTGACAGGTGGTGTGATGCAAGTGTGTCCCTTATCCTCTTGACTGTCTGTTACAGTCATGGGTTGAAAGCGCTTAGCCTCCAGTCTGGCTGTGTATTTGCATCTCTCATAAGTGTTTGTGTCTAGAGGTAAGCAACTGAATCAAGGCAAAAGACTCAGCGTTCAAAGATTACCAAACCAACCAACACAAGAACGCTGTGTTCCTATGTGCCTTGAGATGCCAACCTGTTCTTCACAAACACGCCGAGCAAGGTGAATAAAAAATGTAAAAAACTTTTATTCCACAAAACATGAATACATTTTAACTGCATATCTCCAGTAGCTGATGCACACTTGATCCATCAAATGCAATATGGTGATTTTATGCATTAATTTTACACAATATTATTATTAATATATGTATGTAGCTTTAAATTTTATGTTAGTAGCATTTTGGCGCCAAAAAGGTTATATAAGTTATATCAATTACTTTTTCAAACAGTTCTGATGAAGCTCGCATTTTGGCGAGTGAAAGCGCTTAACCTGTATTCATGTTTTGTGGAATAAAAGTTTTTACATTTTTTATTCACCTTGCTCACCGTGTTTGTGAAGAACAGGTTGGCGTCTCAAGGCACATAGGAACACAGCGTTCTTGTGTTGGTTGTCTAGAGGTAAGAGGAGAGGGTTGTCTGTATAAATGAGGCAGTTGTGACATTGCCTCAGGATGCCCAATTCCACCAGATGAACTGGAGAGTACACCTGAAGCTGACCTCTGGACATGCTTTGAAGAGTAAATTGAATTTAAGTCCTGCGGACGATCGAGGGTCTTATGCTATATTATAAAATTGCTGTCTAGGAAATTTGTAGAATAATAGTGCTGTCTAGGAGATTAGGACAAGTGCTGATTTCTGTTTTGCAAGTGCTGCAATAAGAGCAGCTGATCTGAAGCACTTGAGTTGAGGCTTGCCTAGTTCTAAGGGAAAATTTACAGTGCAGACTTTGTGGGGCCGGGAATAGTATACCCCAGCTAACTGGCGCTGCCTGACGCTGCTCTCTGCGCAAGACCACGCAAAAAGAGAGTTGCAGGGTTTTTCCTCTAGATAAGTGAGGAAAGTGAGTACAAGAGCTGTTATATATACTCAGCTCTGTATAATTGCAGATTATTCTTTTAAACTGGGTTTGGGACTGTGAAGGTAATGCAGTGCAATGTAGCTGTGTGTGCATGTGTGCGGGTGTGTGTGTGTGTGTGTGTGTGTGTGTGTGTGTGTGTGTGTGTGTGTGTGTGTGTGCATGTGTGTGTGTATGTGTGAGATATCTTGTTTAGTAGTACTGCTGTGGAAATGGTTTTTCAAAGGTAAGGTGCTGGGTTATATATACAGTGCATACAAACACACACATAAACATATGCGTGCACACACACACACACACACACACACACACACACACACACACACAGTGTCCTAGTTTGGAGGTTTGACACTGCCAGTGCAACCCAATGTTAATGGAATTCAGGCTCACTTTACTGAAAAGGGTTTGTGAGCCAGAATCGTTTGGTTTTATTCATTGATTTTCCTTGTGTGTGCCAAAGACTTTTGATTTGTTTGTCCAAAAAATATTTAAAGAAATTCACATATGATCAGAATGAGCCCTGGTGAAGAAAAATATTTAACTATCTACTTTGTAAAGTTTTGTGAAAGACTGTTACTTGACCATCACTGTTTACGAGGTGCAACTGCAACAAATAAAGGAATGGCTTGCAAACTGAACCATTATTTTAATAACATACACTGTTCTACTAAGTCAAAGTTTTGTTTACCTGTCACTTCATTTGGTTCCTGATTTTGCTTATTTAAATAAAATCACTGTTTTCACAAGAACTGTGATATGACTGGTATCAACAGAAACATCTAATATATTGTATATATATATATATATTTGTGTATATGTATGTGTGTGTGTGTGTGTGTGTGTGTGTGTGTGTGTGTGTGTGTGTGTGTGTGTGCACACGTGCGCATATGTGCATGCATGTATGCATGAGTGCATGTATGCACTCAAATGTTTGTTTGTACATGTGTGATTTAGGCCTTAATTTTGATGGCAAACTCATCAAAACTATTTCTTTTAATTTTACCCTCTAGAAGTAGCGCATATCAGAGTTTTGCATGGGCTCCCATTGACCCCAAACTATTATAAACATCTTTCATTGCGGATTCAAGGAAATGAGATTTTGCTGAATGTCCTCCAGTGGCCTTATACATACACACACAGACACACACACACACACACACACACACACACACACACACACACACACACACACACACACACACACACACATACACACACACACACATATACAAACACAAGGAAATGGGATTTTGCTGAATGTCCTCCAGTGACCTTAGACATAAACACACACACACACACACACACACACACACACACACACACACACACAAAAACACACGTGTGCAGCCACTCACAAACATGAAGAACACAGATCTGCACACCCATCCACTAGTGCATGCACACACACACACACAAAACACACACACACTCACAGATAGATAAACATATAGATAAATAGATAAAACATTTCATTTAGTTAGTTAGTTAGTTAGTTAGTTAGTTAGTTAGTTAGTTAGTTAGTTAGTTAGTTAGTGGCATTTGTTTATCAGCAAGATCTGACTGGACATAGATATCCTTTATCAGTGGAGGCCAGGGTATCATATTTAATTCAATTAGTATTTACAGTAAGAAATTTTATAATGCAGTTTCAGTGAATACACAGCATAATAGTAGAATAAAATTTGTATTGATATTCACAAACATTAAATTTACAAACCTTGAACTGAGACTTTATTATTAGAAAAGTGGTGCATAAGATAGGTAGGAGTAATTTAAGAAATACAATAGAGTGAGGTGTTAGAGGAGATAATCAAATTTGTGTGTTAACAGAGAAGTAGTGATGGAATAGTAATTTGGTTGTGCTAATTAGAAGTAGGTATAGTGGTTTAAGAAGTACAATAAAGTGAGGTATTACAAGGGGATAAGCAGGTTAAGTGATTTAGTGCTTTAAAGGGAGGTGATGAGTGGTGTTAGAGAACCATATTCTAGATGAGGAACAGGGACAAAACCAGGAGGCATAGAAGAAGTGTTTTAGTAATGGTTTGAAAAGATGAAGGTGTGTGACTGAGCTAACTTATATAGGAATTTTATTCCAAGTTCTAGACACTATTGGAATAGAGACTTTCTGGTTTGTAGAGTTTCAAGTTTTTATTATTTGAATGAAGGGGATGATTTGGAAGACAGCATTGTAGTAGGTGTCTAATTGCTGGGCAGGCAGATGTGGTATGCATGATTTTATGGGTTCAGACAAGCTGAGTATAAGATAGGTGGTGAGGAAGCTTGAGATAGTTGTGTTTTTAGTGCTAAACAGTGGTGGGTACAGTAAGATTTGCTGCAAGTGAATATGTAGACTTTGTTACAGCACTGTTTAAATTTAGAACTAAGTGAGGCTTGTAGGTTGGTCACGATAGGGGCTCCATATAAGAGAGGGGGTAAGAGGTAAGTGATAGCTTGGCAGAGTTTGTAATGAATTTCTTTACTCTATGAAGGGCACCTAGTTTTTGATCTTTTTTCTTGATGCCACTGTGGATATATAAATCACATTTCAGATTGTCATCGATCATCATGTCATGTGAAATAGTTTTGTATGTGAGGTAACTTCAATCATGGTATTATTAAAGGAAGACATTATAATGTTTTTTTCATGGAATGGAATTTTTGGGAAAAAAAGTACTTTTTTTGGGGGGGAGCTGAAACAGCAGGCTCAAAAGGAGCTTGAGTCAACTTGTCCAAACCAAAGTTAAGATCCAAGGAAGGAGGAACAGGCTTCTTGGAAGGTTTAATATGAAAGACACCTTTAAGGAATTGTTTAGCCTCAAGTATAGAAGCTAAAGGTAGGGATAAAGGCCGACAAGCATAGATAGCTGATAACTGGGCCTTAATAGAAGAATACGCCAAACCAGTATTGAGCAACATCCACAATAAGTGGGTCCAGGTTACGAGAGACACCAAACAGAAAACCTCTTCCATTTGGATTTCCTAGTAGTGTTTTCCCTGGCCTCCTGCAGGACCCTCAGCATATCCTCAGTAAAAAAGTGTCTATGAGGAATCAAAATCCTATCACCCATGGTGTCAGCTGAAGAGTGAACAGGTGGAGATGGATATGAGGAATCAAAATCCTATCACCCACAGTGTCAGCTGAAGAGTAAACAGATGGAGATGGATGATTGATCACTTGTCTAGTGTGAGTAGGTCCACCCTGTGAGGTAACTTCTGGGGATTACCCTTGGCTAGATGTAGTAGAAGAGGGAACCAATGCTGTCATGGCCAAAAGGGAGTGACCAACAAGATTTTGTGAGTGTCCTGTTGAAACTTGGACAGGACTTTCAGAATGAGAAGAAGGGGGTGAGAATGCATAACCCCCCCCTCCAAGAAAAGGATAGGGTGTCCACCCTCCACACCAGAGGAACTAGGACTTGGATGCAAAACTGAGGGAGTTGCTAGTTCAGTAGGGAGGAAAAGAGATCTACTTGTGGAGTACCCCACTGGTGGACAATGTCCAGAAACCCATCCCTCTGAAGCATCCATTCATGTGATTGAGTTAAGGACCTGCTCAGATTGTCTGCCACTATGTTTGACTTGAAGGGATGTACACTGCCTGAAGAGTTACTTGATACTTGACAGCAAGATCCCAAACCAATATGTTTTTTGTTTTATGTGGCTGGGGAGTCTGTTGCAAAGCAGTGGTGTCCTCTGTGAGATATACCTGTCCCTCCAAACCATTCTGTTGATGCTGCAGAAGAGGTTTAGATTCCTAGATCAAGTATTTCTGATGTCTTTTGACTTGGTGATGTGCACAAAATCCATTAGTACTGAGGCAGACAATGCCTTGTATGCCAGACACATGTTACCTCTTAAAAGTCTGTAGGATATTGAGTATAGTGACAGGGCTTTCAGTCAGTCCATGAAGGATATGTTGTTTAGACCTGTATCCTTTTAGTTAGGTGTCTCTGGGAGGTCCAGTTGTTACATGTGCTTGGATAGATACATGGTTAGGGGGATTATATTCAATGATTGGCTTAATGAGGCCTAAATAAAGGGGCACAGTGACATCCCTAGATCTAGGCACAATACCTTTGTTTACAAGCTGTACAATATAGAAGGACTTTCTTACAACAATTTACATATGTTGGTCAAAAGTTAAGTGACTGTCCACATAAGTTTCCAAATCCTAATCAACTGGATCAACACTTAGGGGCGTATTGTCAATATGATAGTTCCCTAAGGTAGATAACTTCCCAAAGGATGCAATAATGCATTTTTTGGCATTTAGTTTCAGACCATAATTTTGACACCAGTTATTTATTTGAGACAAACCTTTTTGCAGGATTGCAAAGTCATTTGAGTATTCAATGACTGTTCCTAGCTTGGCATCATCTTCAAACTTAGTTAGCCAGAGCCCTTTTGTATTGACTTTTACTTCAGAAAAGTAGATGCCAAACAGGAGAGGTCCCAGCACAGAACCTGGGGGCTGCAGTGGTGACTGGTCTCTTTGTGGAGATAACTTTCCCTATTTTGATTATCTGCATCTTATTTGTGAGCCATTTGGAACTCTAGTGGTTGGCATAGGATTTATTCTAAGTTTATTTAGGCTTACTACTATGCTTGATTATGTCAAAAACTTTGGCAAGGTTGAGGTATACATTTCAAGGCTGAGATTGAACAGTGTTGTTAGGAGTGTGGTTAAATCATGTTTCATGCTATTTAAGATGCAATATTTTTAGCTTTTGTAGGGCTTGGTCTTGTGTCTTGCTGGAGGTGAACAAATTTCAGGTATATCTTGAGAGGCAGATAGAGGGAAGAAATGGGTAAAGTTACAGCTAAATTTATTGGCTATTAGGTTCTCTATATCTTCACCCTCAGTGTAAATAACATCATTCACAATCAGCTCAGCACATTGCTGCATTGTGCTTTTGAGATTACAAACATAACTATAAAAGGCCTTGCGATTATCTTTTGCTTTGCTAGTTATTTTATCTTCGACTCTTCTCTATTAACTTGGTACCAAACCTGTATGGAGGCTGACACTGAAGAATATTGTTAGGGGTGTGGCTAAATTGTGCTTCATGCAACTTTGATGCATCCAGGGATATGCCAGGACCTATTGATGCACTATTTTAAAGTTGCTTTTGAGGTTCATTGAAAACAAATACAAAGTACTACACTTGGATTACAATATCCCTGGTGCAACATATCATTTGGGCGGAGTGAACAAATGGCAATGTGATAGGAATAGGATCTGAAGGCTTTGATTGCATTTGGATTCATCCACTAGGAGCAGAGTGATATGGCACTATCAACAGCAAATAGAGTACAGATGTATACATTCCAGATGTAAAAAAGTAATGCCACGTTACAAGGCTTTTAACCTTGCATTTTGAGTACCACATGCATATCTGTAGGCCATATAAGAAAAGGACATCAGGGTGTTGGTAGGAATTTAATGAAAATCTACCAGAATGATGCTATGGAGGGGGAAGGAATATGATAAGATGTTAAGCTGAGACAGATCTCTTCTTACTGGATATGAGGAGTGACAGAGTAACATGATACTGTTGCAGCAGATCATATCAGATAGATGTGAGGGGGTCATTCTCAACAGGAAGAGCAAAGGGGAAGGAGGAATGGTACATCCAAAAGGTCATTGAGACAACTCTGTGGATTTCCAAAAGTGCTTTTGCATAGAATTGTGGACCCATGAAATGGAGTGCACGAATAGGTGGTAGAGAATGATTCCACATAGGCTTTTCAAGAGACTATAGGACAAGTGAAGAAATGGAAAATTAAGGATTGAGGCAAAGTGGAAAGCTTAATGTACTTAATTGGCAGACTAAACAAATTTACTGTCTTCTGTCATCAGCCAAGTAGAAATTAGTAGTGCCTGCTGTGAATCTGGAAAATTCTCTGATGGAAAGACTGAAAGGATTTTATGTATTTATATTACTGAAAAATGTAATTAATATTCAGAAGGACTGCAATACAACTGCTGTAGATAAACATAGTATCGAAATTGGCCATTGGATCATAGGAAGCTTCTAGGCTATTGGCCCTGAGGCCCTTACAAGCCTAGCCAAAGAATTTAGCCCATGTTCTGGCAAGTCAGCACACAATGCCCCTGTCCAGCAAGGACACAGGTGGAATCCCAGGAGTGCATTTTCTGTTCCCCATCCAGTTATCCAGGTTGCGCATAAAAAGAGTTAATGAGGTACGCTGCTTGACATGGAGAGGGAGTCTGTTCCACAGAAGGGGGAGTCTCTGGGACACAAATCTGTCCCACCAACAAGTCCTATTGATGCCACAGACCAGGTTGAAGTCACACAAATGGATTACTGGAGTGGAGCACGATTTGCGGATATGCAGCAGTCCCATCAAGGTGGGGTCTGAGATTGCTCAGTATGCCAGACAGAGGTCACCTCTGAGGAGTCTGTATGAGACTGAGTAGAGGGACAGGGTCTTTAGCCTATCTGTGTAGGTTTGTTGTTTGAGGCCCTGGATTCTCATGGTGAGGAACCTCTGTGGTCTCTCCAGCTGTTGCATGTGCTTTGTAAGGTACATGCTGAAAGGGGCATTGTACTCAATAATGGGTCTTATAAGGAAAAAATACAGGGATGTTATGACCATGAAATGGTTTTGGATTTTCCAATAATTTGAAAGAAAGTTAAAGAAGGAGAGTTTTAAATTAACTATTATATCAGGGGATTTAATGACAAATGAGGCTATGTGCTACGTCTTGTTTTGGGTGAGAATATGGAACAGCAATTAAACAGCATCCTATTGGAGGTATTTGCACTGACAGGTACATCAGTTGTTATGCCATTATTTTGGTGTTTTAAATGTACTATCAGTTATGGCAGATTTATTCTCTTTGTATGTCTTAAACATAGTGCTATTACATTGTTTGAATGCTTATCAATTTTTTTTTACTTACATACGTACTGAATTATATGTATACACACACACACACACACACACACACACACACACACACACACACACACAAACATATATATATATATATATATATATATATATATATATATATATATATATATATATGTAAAACTATATACATATTTATAGTTGAGCTTTGTTAGATAGTTGATTATATTATATTTATTTATATTTTTTTATCCATCACCATTTGTGGCCACTATTCTCCATTTCACTTTTTCCCATTTTAAAGAGGTCAGTGCAGAAATAAGTGGATCATGCTGTGACACCCCACCACTGGCCCAGTAAATCAAGGAACCTCAATCCTCTCCACTGGCACCAGTGGGGGATGTACATTGGGAGGATGACAGGTACACACACAATGTTTCCACATGCAGCTCTCTGCATCAAGTGCAATTTCCCTTAATAACACAAACAGACCACAGTCAATTCAGAGCTGATTTTTTCCTCTTTCTCCAGATCCCCAATATGACTCTCCACTGGCACAGCTATAGAGCTGGGATCTCAGTTGAGTGGCCAAGCCAAAACCTCCAGCACCCTTTCTGCCCAACCAGTGCTTTGTGTCCCTGTCCAGGTAGCTGACACAAACATACTTTGAGGTTTGATTTACACACACACACACACACACACACACACACACACACACACACACACACACACACACACACACACACAAACTTGGGAAAGGTTGGCACAAGTTTACTAGCTCTGCCCCCTTTTGCCCAGACTATAAGGTAGTTATCACTGCCACCAGCCAACTCTTTATCAGCTACTTTAAGGTCCTTAACAAATGGTGTCTAATTTTACTGTGTAATGTTTCTGTCTAATACAAATGATAGTTTGACCAAGAGCAAGGCTACTAGGAGTGGCCTAAACAGTGCCACCAAATATGCAAGTATGCAAGTACTCTCAGAGCTTAAATATGTCTACACAGACCAGCTACAATGAAAGGTTTAAATCTATTTAATAATAAATAATAAAAGAACAAGAAAATATTCAGTTTATATTTATAGTGATAGAGTTCAAAATCACAGGAAATATTTAAAATAACATTGTAGGACAGTCTCAAATAAATAAAGAAAAATATCTAAAATACGATTTGCTATATTTCTAACTATGTCTAAAAGAATTACACTGTTCCCTGGTATACTTACTTAATTTGAGCCTCAAGGCAGATGTGGTGAATAGATCCTCTAGCTGATGTTGTCAGGTCAAAGACAGAATACAGAATGCAGAGTCTCTCTCAGAGCGTTCTTAAATTAATATCTCAAATATTACTGCTGAAATAGCTTGCAGAATGATATCATTTCTTGTCATCTGACTCTATCCCAGGTAAATCCTCCACTGCTGAAAGCTAGCAGTATTTAGCATCCATCTGTGAACATACATAGACAAGGGCCTTTCCTCAGATCTGTGCAGCTGTTGGAAGTCATAAAACAATAAAACACTTCCAAGACAATACAGAAACCGTCTCTAGTACAGACATTATGTCTCATGCTGCACTGCAACTGAAAAATAACATATTTTTATTGCACGGCCATGAAGTAATTTAATTTCAGCTATTTTTCTGAAGTTAACTTCCTGTGTTCCAGTTTTCATTGTTAAAATATATATATCTAAGCAGTTACAATAGTGCAGGTACATTTCTGTTCTATTCCAGTAGGACAGCGTTTTCAAAACTGGGGTCTATGGACCCCTGGGGTCCATATGATAAACTCAAGGGGTCCGCAAGCTCATTTGTACCCACCTGGCTTTCAGGCATCATCCATGACCCGACCCTGTGGAGAAATAAAAGTTGTGCCACTCATCCACAATTTATTTAAAAAAAAAAAACAAAACAAGAAAGAAACTTCCCTGTTTGCAACTGAGCAGTGGCTAAGCAGCTGCTTGCCCTTAGTTTTTAGAGGAGAAGAATGAACAACTTCCATGTTTGCAGCTGACGCTGAGCAGCTGCTCACTTGCTCTGTGTTTTCTCCTAGCAGTTAGAACTTGGAGGGAAATTTAAACAACTGTTCTGTTCCCTCCAAGTCAGACAGGTCCTGTATTTATGTTGGCCGCTGTATGGGTATGGGTCTGTTCTCTCCCTTTTGCCAGCAAATAGAAATTAATGCAGAGCTGATGATCAATCTGGACAATCTTGTTGACAGAACTTGAAGGTATTTTTTTTTTATCAAGGCTTTAATAAGATGTGGTGCCTGAGTATAGCTGTCAGTTGACCAGATATTCGCAGAGTGTGCCAGATTTTTGCCTTATTTGGTCTGTTTCACATAAAATGTGGTTTCTCTGGAAAATCATTGATGACTGAAGACAATAATGGCATACATTTGAGCTTTAGATTTCATACATTTCAGAAAATTCGTATTAATTCAATGCTTGTTGTTCTATCAACTTTCTAAGTTTATAAGAGCAATATTTAAAATGTATCCTTAACTTTGTCCCTTTGTTCCCCACATTATGACAGGGTTTGTCCATATTTCTTATGCTGAAGAGGTTGAGAGGTATTGTGTATGTGTGTGTCTGTGTGTGTAAGAGGGAGGCAAGCAGGTCTGTGTGTGTGTGTGTGTGTGTGTGTGTGTGTGTGTGTGTGTGTGTGTGTGTGTGTGTGTGTGTGTGTGTAAGAGGGAGGGTGTGTGTATGTGTGTAAGAGGGAAGAGGCAGGAAGGTGTGTGTGTGTGTGTGTGTGTGTGTGTGTGTGTGTGTGTGTGTGTGTGTGTGTGTGTGTGTGTGTGTGTGTGTCTGTGCGTGTGTGTGTGTGTGCGTGTGTGTGTGTGTGTGTGTAAGAGGGAGGGAGGTAGGTGTTTGTGTATGTATGTGTTTAAGATGTGTGTGCGTGCGTGTGTGTATGTGTGTGTGCATGTGTGTGCATGTGTGTGTGTGTGTGTGTGTGTGTGTGTGTGTGTGTGTGTGTGTGTGTGTGTGAGAGAGAAAGAGGTGTGTGTAAGAAGTAGGCAGCATACCCTTCAGCTGTCCAGGTTTTTGCAGAATGTCCATATTTTTGCCTCATATTTTCAGTCTGTTTCTAATAAAATTGTGTTTTTCTGGAACATCTCTGGCAAATCATTGATGACTGAAGTCAGAAAATAGTGGCAGACATTTGAGCATCAGAATTTGTACTAATGCAAAACTTGTTGTTCTATTAACTTTCTAAGTTTACAAGACCAAAAATTGAAATGTGTCCTTAGTTTTGTCTCTCTATCCCCCCATTATGGCAGGTGCATTTTTCAAGAAATTTAGTTTCGAGTGCATTTTCAAGGAATTGTGAGCTTCAAGGGAAGAGAAATTTACTGCTGCTCATGCTAAGTCTGTTTACAATGTGCAACAGATTTGTTTAGCTAGTTAGCAAATGGTATCACTATTGTGGTGTACCCTTTTAAAGCTGTGTTACTAGCACAACGGGTAGCATGCTTGCATTTTAATGCAGAAGGCTCTGGGTTCTACTCTCGCAGCATATTGATGGATTGTTAATACTGTTTTGCATTTTTAGGGGGTGGGTACTGAAGTCCTGAATACGTCCTCTTTTGGATGAGATGCCTAGTAACTATGAACCTATTTTCAGTTTGCCATCCATGCAATATTACCAGCTTACCATTTTTTTAAGTAGGCAATTTATTCTTCAAGGGCAGCAGGCACTGAATTTGTAGATGAAACACTGAAATAAAGTTGTTTGCTAGCAGTAACCTTTTCATTAGTTACAGATCTCTTTAAAGTGGAATTATTCAGATGACTTACTTCTGCAGAGATTGTGCATATTGACTGATATTGGTGGAGTGTAATGACAAAAGTTTGAGTGGCCCTTTATGGTTGAAATGTTCTCAGTTGGGTGGTTTTGTTATTATTGGTTCATATGTTTTTTCACTGCTTACTAGAAAAATGTGCAGAACTATACATTTAAAACATGCATTACCAAGTGGTGCTGTATTATACAAGGGATATAGGTTAGTACTAGGCTAACTGCCCTTGTAAGCCTAGCCAATTATCTCTTCTGAGACTCAGACCCTGCACCTCATATGTGTAAGGCAAACACCTTAACCATTAGGCCACCCTCCCAACCCCTGCATATATAATTTAATTATTGTGTACTAAAATTTAATTGTACAATCAGGAAGGTGAATCAAATAACTTTTGCATGCTCCTAAAAATGTTCGCAAGGGACCTATGCAGTATGCTTTGAAAACAGCCCAAAGGTAAACTTAATCCCCCACTGGCCAGATGCATTTTCTTTGAATGTGGGTTTCCATGCTGTTTCAGTGAATGTGAGTTTCAAAGGCAGAGAAGTTGTAATGTTAAGTCTGTTTTCATTGAGACTATATTGCTTTGTTTAAATTTAGCAAATGTCTGTTTAGCTTTAGCAAATGTCCATCAGTGTTTGTGCTATAAAATTTGAAATACAAGTTTTAAATTAACTCCAAACATCTGTAATCATTGTAGAAGTAAAGCAGAAAACAGTATGTACACTGAGAATTTTGAACAGTGTTTATGGCAACTGGGGAGAATTAGCCAAGTAATGGGACACTGAAATGACTGTGTGGTAGTGGTGGTGCTGATTGGGGGGTTTGGGGGTTGATCCAAATGTAACGTATTTGTACCACCGCTGATAGAGGTCTGTCAAAATTTTTTCCTTTATAAAAGGGATCCTCCAGCTTGCAAAGTTGGGAGCCACTGCAGTAGGACATACTGTGGTTACATTTTAAGCACTTCGAAAAAACCTTTTCAATAACCACTTCTGTACCAGCAGTTTGATATACACCTGACATACAGTTCTAATACATTTGTAACACAAGTATCTTATATGAATCATGTTGATATTTACAAATGACATATAATTATTTACAGAATTCCAGCTAGCTGTGCTGGCAGTGCCTCCTTTGTCACACATGACATCACTCCTTGGACATGACAGTTTAAATTATTCTAAAAGAAAGGATGGTGGACTAGCATTTGAATTTTGTGAGAGAACAGACAAGTTATGTCTTGATATAACATCATTACAGAAATGAAATATAAGTTAATGTTAGTAGAGTAGAATATATTTCTCTTTAGAAAGATAACTGCAGGCTAAGTACAGTCATTGAATCCCCAAATGACTTAGCAATCCTGCAGGAAGGTTTGTCCTAAATAAATAACTGATGTCAAAATCATGGACTGAAACTAAATGTCAAACAATGCATTCAACAAGGGCTGCTGTCCCAGTAGTCACCCCAAATGGAGTGAATGGGCCAAGGGACTCTCATCCTAAGGGGAGCAAATGAGTTGACTAGGACAGCTGAGACCAGATGATCAACCATGGGATTTGGACAAAATGGAAAGACCCCCCCCCCCCCCACACACACACACACTTTTTACATTTCTTAATGTAGTTTTATTAGGATTTATTTTAACTGCATATATGTCTTGTCTTAGTTTGCTGTATTTTTTGCTTTTTGCTGAAGGGTAGTTCTTTGTCTTCTTAGGATTTTTTTTTCTTTTTACAATGTGTCTGCCCTCCTCATTATGATTAACTGTGAACTTAATATATTTAACAGTAAGAAGAGGGTTGCACACTTGCAAAGGAGGGGGGACAGTGCTTTTGTGCTTGTGAGTTTTTCAGTGCAAATGATTTATGACAGTGGTTTCATTTAAAGTAGTTTCACTGAAATAACATGTAGCTGATAGGGTCTTACAGATACTAGATTTTTTTTACAATAGTCTGATGACAAGACATTTATCTTACAAGTATCCAGATACAGGTACTTGCTTGTAACTCTCACTGTGGCATTTTGATGTAGTTTCACCTGTGAGTATGTAGTGACAGATACTTGCATTAACCTAAAGCTGTGAGTTAGTGATAGAAACCCCTTATGCTAATATATTCATTAATATGTATGAGTCCCTTTGTCAGATCTATAGGACTGTGCCCTGTTCTATAACTGGACTGTGGATCAAAATATACTGTTTAATGTACATTCTAAAGTTGTTAACAAGATGAAAAATTGAAAGAAAGAAAGAACGAAAGATGATTTTGATGAGTGACGTTAATTAAAATACTTTCTTAGTATGAAAATCCTTGTCTAATAATGGGCTTGCTTTTTGTGTCTTCCATGAAGATTAGTGTTACAATGGCTGTTACTTTTACAGTGGTGCAGTGGATAGTGTTATTAACTTACTGTAAGAGGTTCCCCAGTTCAATTCTCAACTGCGGTGCTTTCTGTGTGGAGTCTGCTTGTCCTCCCTGTGATTGTGCTGGTTTTTCTCCCACATTTTAAAGACCTGCAGTAGGTGGACTGAACACTCTAAATTGGCCATAGGTGTGAGTGTGCTTGTGAGTATGTGGTGTGGAAGAACTGTTGTCTCAGGGCTAGCCACCTAGCGATGTAAACCTTCACTCTAGATGTTGAAGTGACACCCAGACCCCATGCACAAAAATGGGAAAAAGGGGTTGTGGATGGATTGGTGGAGAGATGGATGGATTTACACTGCCATACTCAAAATGCCTGTGCTAAGCATTTACCTTGCAAATGTAAGTAAATGTAAAATGAACAGATGTGACTACAGATTAAGAGTCTTTCAGATATGTTAACCAATATTAGTACTATTCATTGTAAAACTCCTTCTCAGGTATTATCGAATTATTTCACAATTCACTCTTGAAGAATGATTTCATATACATAAAAATACACACACACACACACACACACACACACACACACACACACACACACACACATATCTATATATAAATGTGTGTGTAAAACAAGAGTTATCCTTTAGAATAGAAGCATAGAATGGTAGTAACATATTTCATCTGATTGAGTCACGTATAATCCACACTGAAGATTTGATCTAAAAGTTTATAAATAGAGATTTTACAACTGCTTGTTAAAATTCCTGTGTGTAACAAAGCAATATATAAAGCACTTTGTTGAGCTCACAGCTGTTTCATAAGGAAAGAAAAATTTTATCCATGGAAAAACATCCTTCGTCAGCTGAGGGATAATAAGTATGAATGGAGATGGGACGTGAAGAATGGGATCAGGAAAATGCATTGAAGGAAGAGGGCAGTTTCTTCACAGGATTTTATACTGTCAAGATGGTATCTGCCACTGTAATTAACTAGATCCCTGGCAGAAGAACACTAAGCTCATCAGGTGCCATTGAAAGGTTATTTTGCCTTGAGGTGAGGTAATGCAGCTGGTAAATGGTGGCTTTTTAAATTACTTTAATACATATAAACCTGACTTAAGGTTTACACAAGTCAATTGTCTTTACTATATGTAAAATACACAGCTGCAATAGGCAGCTGTGAGTGTCTTCTGACTCTGAGTAGCTTTCTCAAGAGGAAAAGTACTTACCTTGTACATATTATATAACTTATTTTGACTTTATTGCTGCTAAATTTTATAATATTTTGTTATATTTTGTTGCAATTTACGATTGTAAAGTGCCTTTGCATTTCACTGATCTCAATGCACTGTTGACTGATTTTTATTACTGTGTTTCCTGGTTTAGTTAGTTGTTTGTAGCTTAGTTCCTCTCCTTTGGGCTTTATCTTTATGATTTCACATTAAGGAGACTCAGGACTGCACTCTAGTGGCAATGAGGGTAGCCCCGTCTGTTCTAAGCTGAGAATCACAGCAAAATAAGTTTTGAGTGTCACCCTGTGATTGGCCACACAGCTATTTTGTGTGTTTTCTGTTTGGATTAAGTTATCTTGTTTGCACAATGCTAATCATTGTGCAGCAGGTTTGAGCAGAGAACTATATAGATGCAAGCCCCTATAATGAACCTGCTTTTTTTTCCATAAAACTACCATTAAAACTTCCCTAATCCCCAGTTGCATAGAGAGCAACTAGCCTGCACAGTGACAAGTGTTGCTCCTCAAATTTTTGATTAGATACTCCTGTAACCATGGATATGAACTCTCCTGATATCTCTGCAGCCAGCTTGGTGGATATGGGCATCCAAAGGCAGTGTAGCAATTGCTTTATGCTTACCGATAACCAAAAACTTCTTAAAGAAACTAAGAAAGTATATGGGAGATGTAATTACACAATGCCACTGGAGGCAAAGATCTCACATACAAGAACTCATGATACCAATCAGATTGTCAGTAATGCAAACACTACCTCCACCACACAGTAAGGATCGGGCACATAGACCCACGTATGCTGAGGCTCTTAAATGTAATCTTCCTAAACCTCAAATATCTCCCAGACATTGACCCTAAAACAAATTTCCTAAACCGTCCCAAAAGCAGTCCACCAAAACAGCACCCACCCCAACACATACAGCCACATCTTATGGAGCCTCAATTTCTAACCCATAAGGCAAACCACCCCACTACCCAATATTTTGGTCATAGGAGACTGCATTGTGGAACACACAGATATCACACTTACCAGGCTGAGTTAGGAGAATGTTACCATCAATTGCCCATCAGGGTCCAGGACCTGTCTTATCATGCATACAATCAGGTAATTGGATCGCAAGTATCAGTATGACTCAATCATAGTCCATGTGGGTGAAATGATCTTTGGCACAGCTCCCTGGACTATATGAAGAGAGACAAGATGGAGCTCTTTGGATGTGCATTCCAGGTTAGTATGAGTCTAGTACTGAGCAGCTTACTACAGCATACTACCTCCTCTAAGGATGATGCCACAATGTGAACAGAAGATGACTGACTTTGATCATTTTTGGTGTCACTCCACAGGGCTTCAACATTTCTCATCATGGGAGGATATGGGCAATAGACCATGCTGCTTTGCCAGAAATGGTTAGCACCTGTCCCCAGTAGGTTTTTGAATACTGGCTAAAACATTGTCCTTCCTCATTGTGTTTTTTAGACAATTCCAAACTAACAAGCTGTCTGATAGCAAAAGCAACCTAGAACATCTAAAAGCGTTACTTTTTAATGCCAGGAGTCCAAACAAAAAAAAGCCAGACCCTTCAAGCTCTCCTCATCCTGGAAAATGCAGACATTTGAGCAGATACTGAGACATGGTTTAGCCAGTGGAGAACACACCAGCAATGCAAGCCTACAATTTCTTCAGCACATTTAGAAAAGTTACTCAACAGGCAAGGACAAAAGGTGTAGGTGGCTCAATTTACATCAAAAACAAATATACCTCAAGGTTGATCAAATATGATAATGCACTTGAGATTCTCCAAGTCCAAATTAGCACAGCAAACTTCCTATTATTAAGTGATAACCTGGCAAAATTTTAGGTCCCTACAAACCCTGAGAATACTACTGCCTATGTGGAAACTGTTCATAAAGACCCTGTACAATCATATTAATAGAGGCATGGAACAGCTGTGCCTACCAGGGGTAAGCACAGAACAAAGTCACAAAATAAACCACCCTAGTGGAATCCAACATCAATAGTATCTATAACCAAATGAAACTCATGGTAAAAATTAGGAAATGTAGTGCCTATCGGGATAAAGGATGTCTCATGAATCTAATCAAGCAATGCAGAGGGCAAATCAAGTCTTCCAAAGACAAATGTGAGATAAAAATAGAGTTCTAGGACAAGGACAACGATAAGTCTTTCCTTAGCTATGTTTACAACCTCAAAAGCAGTACACAGCAATGAACATAACTGATTGCAACTGGAGTCACCTACAGTAAACCAGAAGATATAGCTGTAGATATATTGTCCAACAATTTTAGCTGTAATTTTACTGCTCTCTCCCTCTAGCTACCCCTCAGAAAATACCATTGAACATACCCTGCTGACTATCACTAGGGAGCAAGTCCTTGACAGACTGTCAGTGGCCAAGAATACCATGTTGATCATCCCCACTAATATTCCAGGATGCCTTATAAATAACATGTAGTATAACCTATCAGGACCACAAGAGTGACTAACTGTAACCTCCAGACAGGCTTTATGCCATGCAAATGGAGAATTGCAACAGTCATCCCTCTTCAAAAGGGTAAGTCGTCTACAGATCCCAGTAACTAAGATCCATAAGTCTGACTAGTCTCATATGCAAAGCCATGTAAAGAATTACCATGATTAACAATGACATAGGAAATATTCAGACACTAGATACAACCAAAATATGATTTAGGGCTGATCATGCCTACTCAACCTGGTGAACTTCTTTAAGAAGGTCACCAAAACAATGGACAAGGGCAAAATGCTGCATACTGCCTATTTTGACCTTGCCAAGGCATTTGATACACTACATCATTTGGACATTGTAGTCAAACTCATGAAATTGGGTATAAAACCCTGTTACCTGCTGAATAGCTGAATTGGTCTAAGATAGGACTCTAGAACTTAGGATAGGAGAGTCTACTTCCACAAAGAGGCTGGGCACTAGCAAAGTCACTTAGGGCTTTGTGCTGGGTCTGCTCCTTTTTGGTATCTACTTCTCTAAAGCCAAGGCAAATATCAAGGGTCTCTGGCTGACCAACTTTAGAGATAATTACAAGCCAGGTACAGTCATAGATTTTCCCCAAAACCCTAATACCCTCCAAGATGGGCTGACTCAGAAAAATAACTGGTACCAGAGCCAGAATCTAAAACTGAGTGCCAAGTAGTACATTATAGTACCCTTTAGGAAGTTGACTATCCATGGAAACTATTTTATTGATAACACACCCCTAACAGCAGACTCAATAATCAGGGATTTGGGGGTGCATGTAGGCAGTAACCTGGTCTTTTATCGTCATGTGTGTAGACATGTTGCAGAACTTGTAAGCAAAGGTATGACATCTAGGCCCAAGGAAGTCATCATTTTGCTGTATTTGGCCTTTACCAGACCAATCATGGAGTACAATGCTTTGCATGAACTTGACCAGGCACATGCAAAAACTGGAATGCCCACAGAGGTTCCTCAGAAAAAGTATACTTTGTGTAAATGTTTTTCACTTGGAACGCCTCAGAGCCCTATCCCTGTACTCAGTCTCCTATAGAAGTTTGAGGGGCAATCTATGCCTGGCATACAAGGCATCATTGGTTCCTGGAACCAAGAATCCAAACAGGGAAAATGGATAACACAGCTTTATTGACCAAGTAGTTAAGCGCTTTCTTCCCATAAGGGACTTCTTCAGAACTACTCAAAAAAATATTCACTTCCATTAAATACATTCTAAAAAAAAAATCACATGACTAAAATTAATTAATTAATTAACAGCTCACAACATTTAAAGTGGTCTACCAAAAAAAAAAAAAAAAAAAAATATATATATATATATATATATATATATATATATATATATATATAACTTCAGTCCAAGAGTTCGCCACAATAATCACCAGGCTTATACTATCGTATACGCCAAAGCAGGCTCTTCACTTGCAAAAATGACTAACGGAAATCACTTCAGAAATGCACCAAAAAACTTCACAGTACTTCTCTTGTTAGGAACAATCCAAAGATGCAAAATTACTTTTCGTAATGCTTTATTTGTTAGCGCTTTCACCTGTATGGCTTCATCAGACATTGCACGCTACTAAATTCTATTCCATTTAAATAACACAACTTCAGCTACTATTGGTCTATTCTAAAACCAATTAATACATCACTTCCTTGTTATACGTGTATGAAAAATTGATTCTAAGCAAAAATGTAAAAATATTTATGTTAAAAATAAAACTATCACTCAATCATTTCTTAACAGTGGCTTCTATTGTTTGCAATACCATAAAACTAAAAGTATGTGATTTCCCCAGGGTGGAGATATGTTTGGCTAAAGCATTGTGAACATAGCCCGTGCGTATATTATATAGGTGATCCCTTATCCTCTCTCTTAACTTCCTATTCGAGAGGTGGAGATATAACTAATTATACTGAAGAATGTGAACTTAGATGGATAGTACGCCTTAGAGCAGATGTGAGTCCTGGAATTAATGATAAGGTCCCCTTAAAACCTATATTAAAAAATAGGAAGCTGTCCATTAGGAAATAAAATAATAAAATGGAGCATTGTTTACATAATTAATAAATAAATTTTATACTAATTTTTGTATATTGGTAGGGTTCTTTAGAAATGTTAGTGGCTAGGTTATGTTTATCAGTTCAAGTTTTAATGGTAGTTACTGGTTTGCATTTATTGAATAGTACGTATATATTTTATTTTATGTTTGCTATTTACACATGTAGTTTGCTGCTTAAACTATGTATTATTAGTGCGTTTTTTAGAAAAATGTTTGAATGATAGTTTTTAATTTAACATGAATATTAGCTATTAAGTTATTAGTTTAAGTCCTAATGGCAGCTATTGCATTGTATCTATCAAACAGCATGCATATGCTTTTATATTTGTTATCTATTTATGCAGTTTGCTGTTCATTTATGCATTATTCATGTGTTTTTTAAGAAATGATTGAGTGATAGTTTTATTTTTAACATAAATATTTTTACATTTTTGCTTAGAATCAATTTTTCATACACGTATAACAAGGAAGTGATGTATTAATTGGTTTTAGAATAGACCAATAGTAGCTGAAGTTGTGTTATTTAAATGGAATAGAATTTAGTAGCGTGCAATGTCTGATGAAGCCATACAGGTGAAAGCGCTAACAAATAAAGCATTACGAAAAGTAATTTTGCATCTTTGGATTGTTCCTAACAAGAGAAGTACTGTGAAGTTTTTTGGTGCATTTCTGAAGTGATTTCCGTTAGTCATTTTTGCAAGTGAAGAGCCTGCTTTGGCGTATACGATAGTATAAGCCTGGTGATTATTGTGGCGAACTGAACTCTTGGACTGAAGTTTTTTATTCTCTTATTGCCACAGTAATCTTTATAGTTCGTTGTGGTGTCGTTTGGTTTATATATATATATATATATATATATATATATATATATATATATATATATATATATATCCTTTTGGGAAATTAATTATGTTTTCAATTCATCTTAGGCGGGAAGTCTGTTGTTTTATACTCGCTTTTTGGATGATATATTTATTTTGTGGAGGAATACTGAGAATAAACTTATTGAATTTTTAGAGTATATTAATAATACCACTGAGTTTTTAAGGTTTGTACATACTTATGATGTCGATACGATTGTTTTTTTAGACATGGAGATCACATAAAAATATGAGAGGAGTATATTTGAGGCTACTATACATCGTAAACCTACGTTTTCAAATGCTATTTACATTTTCCAAGTTGTCACCCTATTTTTCAGAAGAAGGCTATCATAAAAGGGCAGCTGATTAGGCTAGCCAGAATGGTGTCCAATTATGAGACATTTTTAAGGGAGGTGGATATACTTATAGTTATATTTGAGAAACGTGGGTACCCCCAACATTTTTTGATACCTATTAAAGATGAAGTGGTGATAAAAAGATGTACTGGTTTTTATAAACCTCTACTTGGTAATGGAGTGGAGGTGGATACAATGCAAGTAGAAGATAACCAAAATGAAGGAATAAATTATGTAAATGATCAAGGTTATGGAATGGTAATTGAAGGGGAATTGGCTGTGAATAATAATAGAAATAATAATTGTTTTAGACCATGTATTATTACTTTTTCTTTAGATTCATCAAATATTGCAATCATTATTAAGAGAAATTGGTTTGTTATTTCCTCTAACATCCACATTTTGAAAGTGTTGGGATCTGTGCCAAAAATTGTTTATAGAAGGGGTACATGTTTTAAGGATCTTTTTGAAATGGCTGAACCTTTTAGCTTGAGTACACAGAATAAAATGAGCAAGTGTGGTTGCTGCTACTCTTGTAAATATGCATTAGAGGGGAGCTCTTTTTGTTTAAATGGACATAGAGTAAAAGTTAAAAGTAAATATAATTGTGAGTCCAGCTGGGTTGTTTATGCTGCTACATGTCAAAATTGTTTAGATTTTTATATAGGCAAAACAACCAGGAAGGTTAAAACAATGATTTACGAACATGAGAGGGACATATGTACTAAAAACATATTTAACGCATTATATAGGCATATAAATGATTTTCCAACACATATTTTTAAATATTTTGTTGTAGAGCAACTTTGTAGAGATGCAAGGGGAAAATAATTGATGAGCATTTATTGGTAAGGAAATTTATGTGGCAATTGGTGTTAGATGCACAAAAAGTTCCTGGGTTAAATGAAGCCCTATCCATTGCCCCTATTTTAAAATTAAAGAGTTTTGAGTAATTTTTGTATGCAAATGTACATATGGAAATATATGTCATTATGTTTTTGAATTTTATTATTAAAGTTTTTGTAATAAAATGTATGCATGAATTTTAGTAGGTGATATATATATATATATATATATATATATATATATATATACATATATATATATATATATATATATATATATATATATATATATATATTTTTTTTTTTTTTTTTGGTAGACCACTTTAAATGTTGAGAGTTGGTAATTAATTAATTTTAGTCATGTGATTTATTTTTTATTTTTTGGAGTATTTCTGAAGAAGTCCCTTATGGGAAGAAAGTGCTTAACTACTTCGTCAATAAAGCTGTGTTATCCATTCTCCCTGTTTGTATTCTTGGTTCCTGGTTAAGTGGTGTTCATGGTCCAGTTTGTTTTGGCAGTATGACTTCTGGAACAAACAGTTCGGGAGAATTGGATGAATTAATTGGCAGTTTAACAGCATCCATCGGTGATTTGACTGCCCTTATGCATCAGATGAATCAACAGTGGTCTAATACGAATAGAGGTTTGAGTAACAATACGTTGAGTCAGAGCAGTTTGGGGTTCCTGCTGACTCAAAGGACACCTAGGTAGTGTAGTCCTACCCACAATTTGGAGTCTAATGAGAATAATGAGGCGTTCAACTTCCATACCTGGAAAATTAACAAATTTGAGGTACGTCCGGGTAAACCCAATAGTAATAGAATGATTGAGACTGTGACTAATTCATTGACTGAACAATTGCATGTATTTGAGCTCAAACTGAACCAATATAGGAGACTACAGCTAGACAACACTTATTTACGTGAATGTTTGTCTAAAGAATATGTTCCAAAAGGTTTACGCTTTTGGAAATTTCCAAATGGTGTCCAGAAAGGCACTGATTATTATGATCAACTTGTTGGTATCTTTAATAAAGCTGGATGTGAAGTGGTTGACTGTCTTGTAAAAAGTAATGATGATACCATTGAAAAGCTTTCAGGAGAACTGGATAGGTTTAATACATCTATTACCGAAGATGTGATGTTTGATCACTATTCTACCAATTATTCCCATATTTTTGGTAGAATTGTCAAAGAATGTGATGAAATACTAGTTTGGAAACAAAAAAAGTTTCAACGAGACAGTTTGGCATATGGTAATGGGTCAGCATATCCAGATCCATCCAATAAAAAAGGGAGGGTGCACTTCGGTCTCTGGGCAACGATCAATGGCTCATTTGGTACATGATACGCATACACCCACTTCATCAACCCCTTCAGATTCAAATGTTAATGGTGGACTTAGAAGATCAAAGTGAATACAAGCACAGAATTTGCATGGTCATGGTGGTAACATCCATAATGAGGATTTTTTCCAACAACAGGGGGCACGACTGAAAACAAGTTACAACAACAAAAAGAAGGGAACGAGGCACAAATTATGAATTTGTTTGAAACGGACAATTGCTTTAAGATACTGAATACTGACTCTGATTTTGTTTTGTATAATTATTCAAACAAGCATTATCATTATAAGCATGCTAGTTTGCTGTTAAAAGGTTTTAATTTCGTTCCCACAGCGAGAACAAAAATTGGACAAACATTGACTGATTTAAAGCTGTTTGTAAGGAAGTGCAACTTGGCTCTTTGGTTTGAAAATACTACTGCTGTAAGGACTGAGTTTAATTTTGACACGTATCTTAAGAGATCTAGTACCTTTATTCCACCATGTAATAGCGAAGTGACAGTTTTTGAATTGTTGTGTGAAAGGGATATACGCCTCTCTTTGGGTGAGTCTGTTACAAATCCTGTTTACAATTTGAATAAAGAAGAAAGGGAAGTATTATGGGATATTGTCAATGACAAAATTGTGAGAATTATGAAGCCCGATAAGGGCAGGGGGGGGTGAACATTATGGACTTGGTGGATTATATAAACAAAATTAATGTTTTTGCTGTTTACTGATGAATATGAAGAGGTTTCAAAAAATGAGCTACATATTACTTATGGGAAGATAGATGCATAATTATTTGATATGTTAATGCAAGGTCAGATTGATGAGAATGAATATGATTACCTCTATAATAAATATCCAGTAGTAGCTGGGATATTTGGAATACCCAAGATTCATAAAGATTTATCTACTCCCCCCCGCCGCGCTTAGACCAACTGTGGATGGGAAGAGAAGTAAAACTTATTTTATTTCAAAGTTTATAGATCATAATCTCAAAGCATGTTTGTCATTTATTCCACAAATTTGCCAAGATTCATGGGATTTTTTAACTAAACTATCCACGACACGTTTTGAAAAAGATTGTTTTTTTTTTGGTTACTATTGATGTTTGTAATTTGTACTCAGTTATCTCCCATGGGGCTGGTTTAGGATGGTTTGAAGACATTTTGAATGAATTGCGATTATTATCCCAGGACTGTATTCATTTATTGCTGAGTTTGATGGTACTTGTGTTACATATTTTTTTAAATTTTGAAGGTCAGCTTTTCATGCAATCTACTGGAGTAGCTATGGGGGTGGCATATGCCCCCATATTTGCCAATTTGATTACGGCCTTTTGTAAAATTAATTATTTTTTCAATTCACCTTACGCGGGAAGTCTGTTGTTTTATACCCACTTTTTGGATGATATATTTATTTTGTGGTGGAATAACGAGAATAAACTTATTGAATTTTTAGAGTACATTAATAGTACCACTGAGTTTTTAAGGTTCGTACATACTTATGATGTCGATACGATTGCTTTTTTAGACGTGGAGATCACAAAAAATTAAGAGAGGAGTATATCTGAGTCTACTATACATTGTAAACATATGTTTTCAAATGCCTATTTACATTTTCAAAGTTGTCACCCTATTTTTCAGAAGAAGGCTATCATCAAAGGGCAGCTGATTAGGCTAGCCAGAATGGTGTCCAATTATGAGACATTTTTAAGGGAGGCGGCTAAACTTATGGGTATGTTTGAGAAACGTGGGTACCCCCAACATTTTTTGATACCTATTAAAGATGAAGTGGTGATAAAAAGATGTACTGGTTTTTACAAACCTCTACTTGGTAATGGAGTGGAGGTGGATACAATGCAAGTAGAAGATAACCAGAATGAAGGAATAAATAATGTAAATGATCAAGGTTATGGAATGGTAATTGAAGGGGAATTGGCTGTGAATAATAATAGAAATAATAATATTTTTTTTAGACCATGTATTATTACTTTTTTTTTAGATTCATCAAATATTGCAACCATTATTAGGAGACACTGGTTTGTTATTTCCTCTAACATCCACCCTTTCAAAGTGTTGGGATCTGTGCCAACAATTGTTTATAGAAGGGGTACATGTTTTAAGGATCTTTTTGAAATGGTTGAACCTTTTAGCTTGAATACACAGAATAAAACAAGCAAGTGTGGTTGCTGCTCTTTTTGTAAATATGTATTAGAGGGGAGCTGTTTTTGTTTAAATGGACATAGAGTAAAAGTTAAAGGTAAATATAATGGTGAGTGGGTTGTTTATGCCGCTAAGTCTCAAAATTGTTTAGCTTTTTGTATAGGCAAAACAACCAGGAAGGTTAAAACAAGGGATTTACGAACATGAGAGGGACATACTTACTAAAAACACATTTAATGCGTTATATAGGCATATAAAGGATTTCCCAAAACGTTTTTAAATATTTTGTTATAGAGCAACTTTGTAGAGATGCAAGGGGAAGAATAACTGATGAGCATTTATTGGTAAGGGAATTTATGTGGCAATTGGTGTTAGATGCACAAACATTTCCTGGGTTAAATGAAGCCCTATCTATTGCCCGTATTTTAAAATTAAAGAGTTTTGAGTACTTTTAGTATGCAAATGTACATATGGAATTATATGTCATTATGTTTTTTGACTTTTATTGTTAAAGTTTTTGTCATAAAATGTATGCATGAATTTTAGTAAGTGATAAATATATATATATATATATATATATATATATATATATATATATACATATATATATATATATATATATATATATATAGTAGACCACTTTAAATGTTGAGAGTTGTTAATTAATTAATTAATTTTAGTCGTGTGATTTTTTTAGAATGTATTTAATGGAAGTGAATATTTTTTGGAGTAGTTCTGAAGAAGTCCCTTATGGGAAGATAGCGCTTAACTACTTCGTCAATAAAGCTGTGTTATCCATTCTCCCTGTTTGGATTCTTGGTTCCTGGTTACATGGTGTTCATGGTCCAGTTTGTTTTGGCAGTATGACTTCTGCAACAAACAGTTCGGGAGAATTGGCTGAATTAATTGGCGGTTTAACGGCATCCATCGGTGATTTGACTGCCCTTTGTGATCAGATGAATCAACAGTGGTCTAATATGAATAGAGGTTTGAGTAACAATACGTTGAGTCATAGCAGTCTGGGGTTCCTGCTGACTCAAAGGACACCTTTGCAGTGTAGTCCTACCCACAATTTGGAGTCTAATGAGAATAATGAGGCGTTCAACTTCCATACCTGGAAAATTAACAAACTTGAGGTACGTCCGGGTAAACCCGATAGTAATAGAATGATTGAGACTGTGACTAATTCATTGACTGAACAATTGCATGTATTTGAGCTCAAATTGAACCAATATAGGAGACTACAGCTAGACAACACTTATTTACGTGAATGTTTGTCTAAAGAATATGTTCCAAAAGGTTTACGCTTTTGGAAATTTCCAAATTGTGTCCAGAAAGGCACTGATTATTATGATCAACTTGTTGGCATCTTTAATAAAGCTGGATGTGAAGTGGTTGACTGTCTTGTAAAAAGTATTGATGATACCATTGAAAAACTTTCAGGAGAACTGGATAGGTTTAATACATATATTACCAAAGATGTGATGTTCGATCACTATTCTACAATTTATTCCCATATTTTTGGTAGAATTGTTAAAGAATGTGACGAAATACTAGTTCAGAAACAAAAAAAGTTTCAACAAGACAGTCTGGCATATGGTAATGGGTGAGCGTATCCAGATCCATCCAATAAAAACGGAGGATGCACTTCGGTCTCTGGGCAACGATCAATGGCTCATTTGGTACGGGATACGCATACATCAACTTCATCAACCCCATCAGATTGAAATGTTAATGGCGGACTTAGAAGATCAGAGTGAATACAAGCACAGAATTTGCACGGTCATGGTGGTAACATCCATAATGAGGATTTTTTCCAACAACAGGGGGCACGACCGAAAACAAATTACAACAACAAAAAGAAGGGAATGAGGCACAAATTATGAATTTGTTTGAAATGGACAATTGCTTTAAGGTACTGAATACTGACTCTGATTTTGTTTTGCATAATTATTTAAACAAGCATTATAATTATAAGCATGCTAGTTTGCTGTTAAAAGGTTTTAATTTCGTTCCCACAGCAAGGGCAAAAATTGGACAAACATTGACTGATTTAAAGCTGTTTGTAAGGAAGTGCAACTTGGCTCTTTGGTTTGAAAATACTACTGCTGTAAGGACTGAGTTTAATTGTGACACGTATCTTAAGAGATCTAGTAGCTTTATTCCACCATGTAATAGGGAAGTGACAGTGTTTGAATCGTTGTGTGAAAGGGATATATGCCTCTCTTTGGGTGAGTCTGTTACAAATACTGTTTACAATTTGAATAAAGAAGAAAGAGAAGTATTATGGGATATTGTCAATGACAAAACTGTGAGAATTATGAAGCCCAATAAGGGCGGGGGGGGGATGAACATTATGGACTTGGTGGATTATATAAACAAAATGAATGTTTTGTTGTTTACTAATGAATATGAAGAGGTTTCAAAAAATGAGCTACATATTACTTATGGGAAGATAGATGCACAATTATTTGATATGTTAATGCAAGGTCAGGTTGATGAGAATGAATATGATTACCTCTATAATAAATATCCAGTAGTAGCTGGGATATTTGGAATACCCAAGATTCATAAAGATTTATCTGACCCCCCCCCCCTGCTTAGACCAATTGTGGATGGGAAGAGAAGTAAAACTTATTTTATTTCAAAGTTTATATATCATAACCGCAAAGCATGTTTGTCATTTATTCCACAAATTTGTCAAGATTCATGGGATTTTTTAACTAAACTATCCACGACACATTTTGAAAAAGATTGTTTGTTTTGGTTACTATTGATGTTTGTAATTTGTACTCAGTTATCCCCCACGGGGCTGGTTTAGGATGGCTTGAAGACATTTTGAATGAATTGCGATCCCAGGACTGTATTCATTTATTGGTCAGTTTGATGGAAATTGTGTTACATAATTTTTAAATTTTGAAGGTCAGCTTTTCAGGCAATCGACTGGAGTAGCTATGGGGGTGGCATGTGCCCCCATATTTGCCAATTTGATTATGGCCTTTTTGGGAAAGTAATTATGTTTTCAATTCACCTTACGCGGGAAGTCTGTTGTTTTATACCCACTTTTTGGATGATATATTTATTTTGTGGAGGAATAACAAGAATAATCTTATTGAATTTTTAGAGTACATTAATAGTGCCACTGAGTTTTTAAGGTTCGTACATACTTATGATGTCAATACGATTGTTTTATTAGACATGGAGATCACAAAAAATTAAGAGAGGAGTATATTTGAGGCTACTATAAATCGTAAAGCTATGTTTTCAAATGCCTATTTACATTTTCAAAGTTGTCATCCTATTTTTCAGAAGAAGGCTATCATCAAAGGGCAGCTAATTAGGCTAGCCAGAATGGTGTCCAATTATGAGACATTTTTTAGGGAGGTGGATATACTTATGGTTATGTTTCAGAAACGTGGGTACCCCCAACATTTTTTGATACCTATTAAAGATGAAGTGGTGATAAAAAGATGTACTGGTTTTTACAAACCTCTACTTGGTAATGGAGTGGAGGTGGATACAATGCAAGTAGAAGATAACCAAAATGAAGGAATAAATAATGTAAATGATCAAGGTTATGGAATGGTAATTGAAGGGGAATTGGCTGTGAATAATAATAGAAATAATAATATTTTTTTTAGACCATGTATTATTATTTTTCTTTAGATTCATCAAATATTGCAACCATTATTAGGAGAAATTGGTTTGTTATTTCCTCTAACATCCATCCTTTCAAAGTGTTGGGATCTGTGCCAACAATTGTTTATAGAATGGGTACATGTTTTAAGGATCTTTTTGAAATGGTTGAACCTTTTAGCTTGAGTACACAGAATAAAATGAGCAAGTGTGGTTGCTGCTGCTCTTGTAAATATGTATTAGAGGGGAGCTGTTTTTGTTTAAATGGACATAGAGTAAAAGTTAAAGGTAAATATAATTGTGAGTGGGTTGTTGATGCCGCTAAGTGTCAAAATTATTTAGCTTTTTATATAGGCAAAACAACCAGGAAGGGTAAAACAAGGATTTACGAACATGAGAGGGACATACGTACTAAAAACACATTTAACGAGTTATATAGGCATATAAAGGATTTCCCAACACATGTTTTTAAATATTTTGTTGTAGAGCAACTTTGTAGAGATGCAAGGGGAAGTATAATTGATGAGCATTTATTGGTAAGGGAATTTATGTGGCAATTTTTGTTAGATGTACAAAAAGTTCCTGGGTTAAATGAAGCCCTATCCATTGCCCGTATTTTAAAATTAAGGAGTTTTGAGTACTTTTAGTATGCAAATGTACACATGGAAATATATGTCATTATGTTTTTTGACTTTTATTGTTAAAGTTTTTGTCATAAAATGTATGCATGAATTTTAGTAAGTGATATATATATATATATATATATATATATATATATATATATATATATATGGTAGACCACTTTAAATGTTGAGAGTTGTTAATTAATTAATTCATTTTAGTCGTGTGATTTTTTTTTAGAATGTATTTAATGAAAGTGAATATTTTTTGGAGTAGTTCTGAAGAAGTCCCTTATGGGAAGAAAGCGCTTAACTACTTCGTCAATAAAGCTGTGTTATCCATTCTCCCTGTTTGGATTCTTGGTTCCTGGTTACATGGTGTTCATGGTCCAGTTTGTTTTAGCAGTATGACTTCTGGAACAAACAGTTCGGGAGAATTGGCTGAATTAATTGGCGGTTTAACGGCATCCATTGGTGATTTGACTGCCCTTTGTGATCAGATGAATCAACAGTGGTCTAATATGAATAGAGGTTTGAGTAACAATACGTTGAGTCAGAGCAGTCTGGAGTTCCTGCTGACTCAAAGGACACCTAGGCAGTTTAGTCCTATCCACAATTTGAAGTCTAATGAGAATAATGAGGCGTTCAACTTCCATACCTGGAAAATTAACAAATTTGAGATACGTCCAGGTAAACCCGATAGCAATAGAATGATTGAGACTGTGACTAATTCATTGACTGAACAATTGCATGTATTTGAGCTCAAATTGAACCAATATAGGAGACTACAGCTAGACAACACTTATTTACGTGAATGTTTGTCTAAAGAATATGTTCCAAAAGGTTTACGCTTTTGGAAATTTCCAAATGGTGTCCAGAAAGGCACTGATTATTATGATCAACTTGTTGGCATCTTTAATAAAGCTGGATGTGAAGTGGTTGACTGTCTCGTAAAAAGTAATGATGATACCATTGAAAAACTTTCAGGAGAACTGGATAGGTTTAATACATCTATTACCGAAGATGTGATGTTCGATCACTATTCTACCAATTATTCCCATATTTTTGGTAGAATTGTTAAAGAATGTGATGAAATACTAGTTCAGAAACAAAAAAAGTTTCAACAAGACAGTCTGGCATATGGTAATGGATGAGCGTATCCAGATCCATCCAATAAAAACGGAGGACGCACTTCGGTCTCTGGGCAACGATCAATGGCTCATTTGGTACGGGATACGCATATACCAACTTCATCAACCCCATCAGATTGAAATGTTAATGGTGGACTTAGAAGATCAGAGTGAATACAAGCACAGAATTTGCACGGTCATGGTGGCAACATCCATAATGAGGATTTTTTCCAACAACAGGGGGCACGACCGAAAACAAATTACAACAACAAAAAGAAGGGAACGAGGCACAAATTATGAATTTGTTTAAAATGGACAATTGCTTAAAGGTACTGAATACTGACTCTGATTTTGTTTTGTATAATTATTCAAACAAGCATTATAATTATAAGCATGCTAGCTTGCTGTTAACAGGTTTTAATTTCGTTCCCACAGCGAGGGCAAAAATTGGACAAACATTGACTGATTTAAAGCTGTGCAACTTGGCTCTTTGGTTTGAAAATACTACTGCTGTAAGGACTGAGTTTAATTGTGACACGTATCTTAAGAGATCTAGTAGCTTTATTCCACCATGTAATAGGGAAGTGACAGTGTTTGAATCGTTGTGTGAAAGGGATATATGTCTCTCTTTGGGTGAGTCTGTTACAAATCCTGTTTACAATTTGAATAAAGAAGAAAGAGAAGTATTATGGGATATTGTCAATGACAAAACTGAGAATTATGAAGCCCGATAAGGGCGGGGGGGGGTGAACATTATGGACTTGGTGGATTATATAAACAAAATGAATGTTTTCTTGTTTACTGATGAATATGAAGAGGTTTCAAAAAATGAGCTACATATTACTTATGGGAAGATAGATGCACCATTATTTGATATGTTAATGCAAGGTCAGATTGATGAGAATGAATATGATTACCTCTATAATAAATATCCAGTAGTAGCTGGGATATTTGGAATACCCAAGATTCATAAAGATTTATCTAACCCCCCCCCCACGCTTAGACCAATTGTGGATGGGAAGAGAAGTAAAACATATTTTATTTCAAAGTTTATATATCATAACCGCAAAGCATGTTTGTCATTTATTACACAAATTTGTCAAAATTCGTGGGATTTTTTAACTAAACTATCCACGACACATTTTGAAAAAGATTGTTTTTTTTTCTTTATTATTGATGTTTGAAATTTGTACTCAGTTATCCCCCACGGGGCTGGTTTAGGATGGTTTGAAGACATTTTGAATGAATTGCAATTATTATCCCAGGACTGTATTCATTTATTGGTCAGTTTGATGGAAATTGTGTTACATAGTTTTTTAAATTTTGAAGGTCAGCTTTTCAGGCCATCTACTGGAGTAGCTATGGGGGTGGCATGTGCCCCCATATTTGCCAATTTGATTATGGCCTTTTTGGGAAAGTAATTATGTTTTCAATTTACCTTACGTGGGAAGTCTGTTGTTTTATACCCACTTTTTGGATGATATATTTATTTTGTGGAGGAATAACGTGAATAATCTTATTGAATTTTTAGAGTACATTAATAGTGCCACTGAGTTTTTAAGGTTCATACATACTTATGATGTCGATTCGATTGTTTTTTTAGACATGGAGATCACAAAAAATTAAGAGAGGAGTATATTTGAGGCTACTATAAATCGTAAACCTATGTTTTCAAATGCCTATTTACATTTTCAAAGTTGTCACCCTATTTTTCAGAAGAAGGCTATCATCAAAGGGCAGCTGACTAGGCAAGCCAGAATGGTGTCCAATTATCAGACATTTTTAAGGGAGGTGGTTATACTTATGGTTATGTTTGAGAAACGTGGGTGCCCCCAACATTTTTTGATACCTATTAAAGATGAAGTGGTGATAAAAAGATGTACTGGTTTTTACAAACCTCTACTTGGTAATGGAGTGGAGGTGGATACAATGCAAGTAGAAGATAACCAAAATGAAGGAATAAATAATGTAAATGATCAAGGTTATGGAATGGTAATTGAAGGGGAATTGGCTGTGAATGATAATAGAAATAATAATTTTTTTAGACCATGTATTATTACTTTTTCTTTAGATTCATCAAATATTGCAACCATTATTAGGAGAAATTGGTTTGTTATTTCCTCTAACATCCACCCTTTCAAAGTGTTGGGGTCTGTGCCAACAATTGTTTATAGAAGGAATACATGTTTTAAGGATCTTTTTGAAATGGTTGAACCTTTTAGCTTGAGTACACAGAATAAAATGAGCAAGTGTGGTTGCTGCTCCTCTTGTAAATATGTATTAGAGGGGAGCTGTTTTTGTTTAAATGGACAAAGTGTAAAAGTTAAAGGTAAATATAATTGTGAGTGGGTTGTTGATGCCGTTAAGTGTCAAAATTATTTAGCTTTTTATATAGGCAAAACAACCAGGAAGGGTAAAACAAGGATTTACGAACATGAGAGGTACATACGTACTAAAAACACATTTAACGTGTTATATAGGCATATAAAGGATTTCCCAACACATGTTTTTAAATATTTTGTTGTAGAGCAACTTTGTAGAGATGCAAGGGGAAGAATAATTGATGAGCATTTATTGGTAAGGGAATTTATGTGGCAATTGGTGTTAGATGCACAAAAAGTTCCTGGGTTAAATGAAGCCCTATCCATTGCCCGTATTTTAAAATTAAAGAGTTTTGAGTACTTTTAGTATGCAAATGTACATATGGAAATATATGTCATTATGTTTTTTGAAATTTATTGTTAAAGTTTTTGCCATAAAATTTATGCATGAATTTTAGTAAGTGACATATATATATATATATATATATATATATATATATATATATATTTTTTTTTTTTTTTTTTTTTTTTTTTTGGTAGACCAATTTAAATGTTGAGAGTTGTTAATTAATTAATTAATTTTAGTCATGTGATTTTTTTTTAGAATGTATTTAATGGAAGTGAATATTTTTTGGAGTAGTTCTGAAGAAGTCCCTTATGGGAAGAGAACGCTTAACTAGTTGGTCAATAAAGCTGTGTTATCCAATCTCCCTGTTTTGATTCTTGGTTCCTGGTTAAGTGGTGTTCGTGGTCCATCCTTGGTTCCTGCTCTGATGGACCTTCTGCATATCAGCAAAACAAAGAGAATCAGAATAACCTGATCAAGGGCCTTAAACCTTGCTTGAAACATAAATAGAACATGTTGAAATGACAGTTGTGTGTCTCAGAGACTACCCCTTCTCTGGAACAAGCTTCTTATCCATGTGAAGCAGAATTTTTCACTTGTTCACTTCAACAATAACATGAACCAGTGGATGTGAAATCAGCAATTCACTCTTGGTCTGGAACCTATGTGCCTAATAGACAGAGGCAGCCTGTAAATGCTTGCCCACTCAAGCCCTAGCCTACATATGACCCTTGGGATAATCTTAATGTTCCTAAAACTTGTCAGCGACATTTGGGATGCATAGCTAGGCTTAAAAAGGTCCCTGAGGTCATTATTCTAGTATACACCTATGAACCCATGCATCTATGAAGAAAATAAACTATTAAGTTATATTTGTTTTTCATCATGTCTTGCATTCTCACAATCCCAACTCATGTATTTTCCAGCCTGTATATATTTATTAATTATGCTGGCAGATGTCTGCAATGAGGAATACATTGAAATACTCAGCTGAAAAGGAAAAGGGACCTTCTTTGAGGAGCCCCATTTGAAGAAGAGACCTTTTTAAATGTTGGTGTTGGTAGAAACACAAAACAAGGATAGCAAAAAACAGCAAGTTGTCAGCCACCAAAACAATCATAGGAAGCGTTTAATAAAAAACATCAAAAGCATCCACAATTAAGCACTTTTGTTTGATGTCAGAAGACAGAGTGACTGGAAAATTTTGGGAAGTTGTGATCCATGTTTTTGGACTGTGGCTACCCCCCCCCCCCTGGATTCCATAAGAGACAAAACATGGGCTGAGAGGAAACACAAATATGCCTCAGTTATCAGGACTGGGTTAAGCCAAGTAGTAAGAAAGGACAATCATTTTGATGGTGAGGGTCATAGCAACATGGTTGTATACTATACATTGAATATTACGGACAGTGAGGAATTTTACGTAAGAATTCGTTCTTGTTGCAAAATGATGAAAGCCCCAAAAACTTTTTCCCCACACTACCATCTTTTACATAGAAAAATAAACAGAACATACAATCCCTTTTGGAGTAGCCCATTGACCACTGTATACACTTTGCAACAGCCCTTTAATAGGGCAATTTGATATGGCTGGGCATGGTGGATAGTTCTATTGTTCTTCCTAGAGAGTTATTTACATGGCTACCTGTACACCATGCTCTACCTTTTACATGGGTAAAACTAAAAACACTTTAAAAAAGTGCATTTACCAACATCTTTACAATATTCAATGTAAATATGGTAAAAGTGCCTTAGCCAGGCTTGCCATAGTTTGTATTGGCTTCATAAAGTTCACTTTCTTGGTTTTGGAGCGAATAAACATTTCTCCTTTTGTAGGTGATTGGCAGAACAAGCTGCTTCACGAGGAAAAGTACTGGCAATTCAGGCTGGATGCTGCAAGCTTCCCCTATTTTAAATGAGAATATTTCAATCAGTAGTGAGCTCAAAAGAAGACCAAGTAGATTATGTTGAGGTGCCTTAATTTTAGGCACATTGTTGGCATTTCAATTTCATTAATTCGTAAAGCACTGTATAAATCTTTTTAAAGATTCTTGTTAGCATTTTTTAGTAGGGCTAACATTAAGAATATGTTTTTTTCTTTGTGTGCATAGGATACTTACATAACTCAACTGGGTCTGTGTACACTAAAATTTTCTTCCTTCCTTCTTTACCAGTTACATCACTAATTTGGGATGATTGGTTTTGTTTAGAGGTGTGGATTTACTTGTATCAGTTTAAATGAAGTTAGTTTGAGTTGCATTCAGAACTGCGGTGGTGGTGCTGCGGTAGCATTGTCGCCTCACAGTTAGACGTTGCCCGTTCGATTCTCAGTTAGAGCATCTTCTGTGTGGCAACATGCGTGAATGGGCATTCCTTTGTTGAAGGTTGTGTGTTAGGCCCGGCAAGCCAGCACGTAAAAATCTACTGCCAATCATTAGCGGACCAGAGTTCCACTGTGACGACCCCTAATTGGGAAAAGCCGAAAGACATGAGTTTGAGTTGCATTCAGAGTTCTGATGATGTCTTGGTAAGAAAATGGAGAAAGCTCTTAACTGTGGATGCATTTAATGGTTTTCTATTTCCTACAGTTGTTTTGGTGTTTTTTGCTGTTCTTACTGTTGAGGATGCCAAATCAGGGAACAGCACTGTGGCACCAGATAAGGACAACTATAGCTCTGCCTTCAGGGCAGTGTGATAATACCTCTCCAGCCATCTTAAAGGAGAGACACATTTACTGAGTGTTTTTGTGATGAATGTGAGTAGTATAATCATTGGTAAAGTGAATGGTGGTAAAGGTGTTAGGGTGTAAGTTGAGATCCCTCTTCAAATCCTTTAAATCTAACTAAACTATGAAAACAGAATTACAGCAGATAGTAAAGATAACCACAAGGCCTTCTATAGTTATGTAAAGAATCTCCACGGCAATACCCAGATTTGCTCTGAGCTACTGCACAATGGTACTTCCTATACCGAGCCAACAGATATTGCCACTATACTGGCCAACAGATTCAGTGACAACTTTACCCCCCCAAATTACCAGTCACAATACCAGTAGATTGCCAGGCACCCAGTATTACTGCTGCACAGGTTAAAACAGCACCGTCCAAGGCCAAGAATGCAGCTTCTATGGGAACTGACAATATCCCTGGCTGTGTTCTACATGAACTACAGAGTGAACTGGCACCTCACCTTTATGCCCTGCTCAATCACAGCCTCACCTCAGGCTTTGTCCCTAAAGAATGGCACACTGCTACAGTCATCCCTCTCCACAAAGGAAGAGTGACTACAGACCCTGGGAACTATCGCCCTTTTAGCCTGATGAGTCTGATATGCAAACCTATGGAATTCATCATCATGGACCTAATAAACAAGGATATAGGGAATCTCCAAACTCTGGCTCCCACACGGTTTGGTTTTGTGAAGGGTAGATCATGCCTGCTCAACTTGGTCAACTTCTTTGAGTCAGTTACCAGAGATGTGGATGAAGGCAAGGTGGTTCATAAAGCCTACCTTGATCTGGCCAAGGCCTTTGATACCATTCCCTAAACAGGAATCATAGAAAAATTCACTAAGCTAGGCATCGACCTCTGTATCACTAGGTGGGTTGCAAACTGGCTTACAGGTAGAACCCACAGTGTGAAAATAGCGGACTCCAAGTCAGACTGCTGACCAGTCATGAGTGGAGTCCCACAGGGTTTAGTCCTGGGTCCTCTCCTCTTTGGTATCTACTTCTCTGAAGTCCAGGCCAACATGAAGGGACTCTGGCTGACAAAGTTTGCAGACAGTTGCAAGTTGGGAGCTATTATGAGCTCCACAAGTGATGTTAACATCCTACAGAAAGGCCTCACTGAGACCAATGACTTGTGTCAGAACCATGGCCTTAAGCTCAATACCAAAAAATGTGCTGTTATCCCCTTTGGGAAAAAAATGGTTCCCATGAATTACCACATTGAAGGTAGTCCACTGAACACAGAAAGCATTACAAGAGATCTGGGAACACAGGTTGACTACAACGTCTCTTTTGACCACAACATTGCCACTGTGGTCAGAAAGTCCTTCTATGTGGCACATCTCATTACTAAGGATTTTGCATCCAGGAAGAAAGAGGTCATTGTCGCCCTCTACTCTTCCCTCATTAGGCCAATCATTGAGTACAATGCCCCATTTGACATGTACCTCACTAAACACCTGCAACAACTGGAGAGGCCGCAAAAGAACCTCACAAAGAGGATCCTATGCCTTAAACATTTGTCCTATATGGACAGATTCAAAAATCTTCAACTATTCTCTGTCTCATACCACCTACTTAGAGGCAATCTCTGCTTGACTTACAAAGCCATGTCTGACTCAGCTGTGTTAGAAATGCTACAGCTAATGAAATCCCAATCCGTCCACACCACATACTCCAGAGACCTCAACCTCATTACCACAATCAAAAGAACATGCTGGAGGGACAGGTTCATAACCCAGAGACTGTCCATGTTATGGAACAGACTTCCCATACATGTCAAGCAGAGCACCTCACTGGCCCTCTTCAAGAGAAATCTTGATGAGTGGATGGGAAATAGAAAATTCACCACAGGGATGATTTACTCAACAGAGGCACTGGGAACTAAGGTCGGGTGGCACGATGCCAGGGTAATAGAGGGCTATGCTTGTAAAGGCTCCAGGGCCATTAGCCTAGTACACGGTTTCCAGCGTGTAGCTCACAGGACATTTCCCTGCGATCTTCATCGCCAAAACAAAACGGCTGCAGCAGCACTTTGCCGTAGTGCAATATGGCTGAAAAGCCTAGCCACTGCAGCTGTAATCTATGGACGGGCAGAGACAGCCGTACCGGATGTGTACCACATTCCTTATTCACATTCAAGGAATCCATTTATTTATGTATTTATTTTGTTGTCAGCCTGACAACAAAATAAATAAATAATTAAATAAATGCATTCCTTGAATGAGAATAAGGAATGTGTTACACATCCGGTACGGCTGTCTCTGCCCGTCCATAGATTACAGATGCAGCGGCTAGGCTTTTCAGCCATATTGCACTATGGCAAAGTGCTGCTGCAGCCATTTGGTTTTGGCGATGCAGCTCGCAGGGAAATGTCCTGCGAGCTACACGCCGGAACCCCTAATACACACTTATGAACCTATGAACTTGTAACAGTACAGTTAAGCCTGAGCATCATCTAAGTCTGCTGCATCATTTAACATTGCATTGTGCATCTATTGCACATTTGTAATATGAAATACATGAAATGGATTTGAATAAAAATGCAGACATACGGCTTAAAGATTTTCTTGTCATGATAGAAATCAACTAAGTAGTGATAAGTAAAAACCGGGGGACACTGATAGCACCTTAGATAGTGTACTTAGTCCCCTGCATACAAAAATGTTGATGTTACACCTTGACTCACTGGGTGGGCTTGACATATGAAAATAGCCATAGCTTATAACTTAGCCATGTTTCTATGTAAACTTCAGTAGTTTGGATAACTGCATACAAAATGACCTCATATTGTACCCTTCATTGTCTTCAAAGATCATTATATCTGCAGTGTTATCCAGCTTTTCACAACCTTTCATTCATTGTATCCATTTTTTATTCATCTGATATAATTCTATCATCTTTTTCCTGAAGTGTCATATGATAAAAGGGGATTCAGGTTACTTTCACTTGCACATGAGAAAATGATCAAGCTTTGTTTGTGTGGGATGTCAGTCACGCATGAGAAGGAAGCACGGCCTAGGACTGGACTGGAACCTTTACACTTATGACTATGAAAAGCATGTAGACAAAGTATGTGTGGTCAGGCAGCAGGAGTGAATGAGTAAGTATGTCAGCCACTGAAAGTTATTAAAAAAGAAAAGACCACATCAGTCTGTTTAGGAACTTGTAACGTGCAAAGAGTCAAAGTGTAGCAATCCCTTTTTTCAAGAGGTAGTCATACTTAGTCTAGATTTAAGGTTTTACCAGTTTCACTAATAATTATGATGACAGAAAAAAAGATCATAAGAAGCAGCAGCCTTGTCTGAAAAATAAACACCACATAAGAGTGGGTAGACTCTGCTCTGCCACTTTGCTACAGACTAAATTTTAAAGTAACATCAATGGCTCTGAGTTAGGAAATTAGTAATCAAAAAGGGCAAATATATCAAAATATGGTCATAATATAATTTTTTGATTTTTTTTTTAATTTTCTCCATATAAAAGCACCTATTGATCAACTTTCCTTCTTTGTTACTTTTTTGTGTACAGGAGGTCCAGCTGAGAAAGGTAACAGTAACTAGATATACTCTGCAAAATCATGTTAATATAGTTCTGTTCCCGTGGATTTTTGAAATGTGATTGTTGAGGTCAGAATTCATCTTGTACTATTAAACTAATGTATTAAAAACAGATTTAGTCATAACCTGCTCACACACAGGATTGTTCATCTAAACAGATTTTTATAGTTTTAGAGAGGCAGCTGATGACATTTATACATATGTATATGAGTATGCAAGTTTTCTTTAAATTGTTTTTCCCTGTCTCACTTACTGACCAGCAATTTCCATTGCATTCTAGGGCTATAGGGCTGTTATTCATTAAATTATGGAGTTTTCAGCTTAAGCCCCTATTCCCTGTTATTTACATACAATACTAAAGTGGACCTTGCAGTGTTATGCCCATTTGCTGCTTGCTTCCTTCTACACACACACACACACACACACACACACACACACACACACACACGCGCACACACACACACACACACACACACACAAACACACACACACAAATTATACCAGTTACAATGCAGGATACAGCTATTGTAGATAGCTGATGGCATGCCATTTGCTACAGGTCAAATGGCCTCGTTCCCTCCCTCTGTGGGGTTGATGTGGAATTAATTGTTCTTTGCCAGCTTCACTTCAGTCCTGGGGTACTAATCAGTCCACAGTCATCTGGACTAAAGAAAGGACTTTATTCTGTTATACCAAGGAAACAATGTATGTTGGTGGCAGTTTATGGAGAGATGCCCATTTTCAAAATTGAAATTTGAGTTAGGATTAATAATACAAGGACATAAGCACAAAATACAGTTTCAAGCTACATTTTTAATTGAGCAGAAGAACTGAGGAGGAAAAAGTGGAAATATAGATACAGAATAATTGGTCAAAGTAATGAAATTGAGTAGAGACTGTGGGTTGCGGAACTGGGTGATGGTGTGAAAGTCAACTGGAAAACAGAGAGATAGAGAAAGAAAGTAGAAGAGCTTTGTAAATATTTAGTTATGTCATATAACTCCACTGATAGTATGCCCATTAAAGTCTAGATCTGACTTTATAGAGTAAGAAGCCATAATTGGAGGTTACTCCTAAAGTTTGTATTTGTCTGATAACTATTTAAGTGGATTTATTCCAGGATCCTTGTAAGTCTGATACAAAGACAAAGCAAACATAACAAGGTACATTACACAATGGGAAGAAGTCAGGGTACAATACAGGATTTGAAAGTGTGCAGTAACTTCTAGAATGTATTTCATGAGCATTGTAACTTCCACAGAGCACAGTCCCTATTATTTGCAGAAGTTCCTGTTCAGAGTTTGCTTGTAGTGCCACATCATGTGTGTGAAGATATGCGAAGGCTGCCAGCCTAGCTAGATAGAATTTTATAGATAATTCTATGTCATTGTAAATAAGAATATAATCTGCAGTCTTGTCCTCTTAAATGTAAGAAAACTGTGTTAAATGTTGAACTTCAAAAATGTAACCACAGTGCACTCTGCTGGAAGGAAGCTGATAAGTCAAGCATTGTATGACTTTGATCTCAAAGCTTGGAGACATAATGCCTGGACTGAGGAATTCCTTCTATTGTTTTGAGACCAGAGTTAATTGCTAGATTTTACATATATAATCTCTTTTATTGCTGTAGTTTTCTGGCCAGGTGCAAGATCAATGAAATGTTAAAACTCTGGATTTCTGTTAGCCTGGGAACCAGAGAAGAATGATGTAATCTAAAATGAGTCAGCAGGGATCTATCATTTTTAAGACTTTCTCAGCGAGAGAGAATCAGAGAGCATTTTGCATTTGTCTTCAGAACTGACAGCATCATCAGTACTCTGCCTTTGCTCTATATGTAAGTTTATTTAGAACTGTGATTGCTCTTAGAAATAGATAGAAAATAGTAAGTTTAGACTAGCTGTTTTCTATATTTATGTCAGACTATTCTACAGTATTATTTTAAGCATTTTCCTGTGATTTCTGAACTCTTGACTAGCACTGTGTTAAATTGAGAAGCGTTCTCTTGTGCTTTTATTATTAAATATTTTTAAACCTTTCAACTGTGGCTGTTTTGTACAGAGATATTTTAAGCTCTAGAGTACATTGCATGTATATAGTGATTCCGTACAAAGCCACTCCAATAGTCTTGCTGCTCAGTCACACATACTATTTGGATATCAATAATATTACACAGTGAAACTGGTCACCCTTTGGGAAGGGCCCTAGAGTAGCTGATAAGTAGGGGTCCTGGTGGCAGTGATTTCTACCTTATAGTCTGGAGAAAAGGGGGCATAGCTAGAGAACCTGTGCCATTCTTCCCCAGGAGTGTCTGTGTGTTTTATATAACTCATATCTCAAAGTGTGTGTGTGTGTAAGCTACTTGGGGCAGGGACACAAATCACTGGTTGGGCAGAGAGAGTGCTAGAAGGACTTGGCTTGGGACCCTGGCTAAGGACCCTGCTTTATAGCTGTGCCAGTGGGGAGTCTTATTGGGGATCTGGAGAGAAAGGGAGAAACCAGCCCCAGACTGTCTGTGATCTCTGGTTGCTCTTAAGGGAAAGTCTACTTTACTATGTGGGTACTTGTTTTCCTTCCCAATGTGCACGCCCCTCACTGGTGTTAGTGATGAGGATTGAGGCTCCTTGATTATTGGGCCAGTGCATGGGCATCACATTAATTATTAATTATTTATTAATTGGTTGGCAGTGGTGGGATATCCACATCGCATATTAATTGGTTGGCAGTGGTGGGATATCCGCACCACATATTAACTGGTTGGCAATTGGCTTGTAGTGGTGTGGATAGTGAATTCCTGTAGCTTGTGTACAGTGATCACTGAAGGTGTTTTTGTACTCTAAATCAGCCACGCAGTGAATGTTCAGAGTTCAGACCACAATTGTTTTATTTCTTTTGTTAGCTTAGTTAGTCAGGGAGAGCAGGCAAGCATGTCAGCAAAGGAGTATGGCAAGCTGACAAGGAGCCAGTTGGCTGAGATATATGAGGCTAAGGGACTGGTGCATGGAAACCTGACTAAGTCAGACATGATTGCAAATTTGGTCGCAGCTGCATCAGAAGACAGCAATCAGGAGGGTGATCAGACTGGCCGTGGAGATGTACAACACTCAAAGAATGGACAACTCAACCTTTCTGCAGAGGACTTAAAAATCCCATCTGGAGGTAAAGAGACTTGAGTTGGAGGCCAGTCATTTGGAAATAGAAGCAGCAGAGAAACTGAGATATCTACAGGCTGAGGAGAATGAGAAACTGCTACACCTGGAAGCTGAGGAAAAGGAGAGGCACAGGCAGCACGAAAAGGAGATGATGACTCTTCACCAGAATCATGGAGGTGATGGGGAAGGGAGTAACTGGACCCCAGAAGCACAAAATGTCAGTAAATTTCTTCTGCAGTTTACAGAGGGGGATAATTTTGATAGTTTCATTCATATGTTTGAAAGGGTATGTAGACAGTATGGTGTTGACCAAATCATCTGGGTACTGTTCCTGACCCCTTACTCCATGGTAAAGCTGTAAATGTACTTTCTAAACTGTCAAATAATGATTTCTTAAATTATACTGCTGTTAAGAATTGTCTGCTAGAATTTTTTAAGCTAACACCTGAAACTTATAGGAAAAAGTTTTGTGAGCACAGACACAAGGCAGAAGAAAGTGCGTGTGAATATGTTGTTGAACTGAGCAGTTACTTTTATAGGTGGGTGAGTGGATGTCAGGTCACCACTTCTGAAGGGCTGGCAGACCTTTTGGTGATGGAACAAGCCCTTAGCACTTTGCCTGAGGGCATGAGGATCTGGTTTGCTGATAGACAATGTGCTACTTCAGATGAGTTGGGAAAGCAGAGAAGCAGGGCATCTCTGCACAGGAAAGGGACCCCCAGTACTGCTCATGGGTCTAAAGGAACCCATGGTGGGCAGCCCAGACTGCCCAAACAGAATTTGCCAGTAGCAGAAGCCACTAGTCCAGGTACACATCCAGGGCCTAGGGTTAAATGTTTTGAATGCAACCAGTGGGGCTATGTGGCATATAGATGTCCACTGAGGCAAGGTGGGGAACAAAAGGTATGGAAGCCAGTAGGTGGGAAGGACAAAATGCCAATAGTACCAAACTACCATCCTGCAGATGTCCTGATAGGTAAATATTTTGATGAGGCAGTATCATGTGTTTATGCAGATGTGGGTCTGGTAGCCTGGGGGGAGACCCAGACAGACAGCATATTTGCAGCCACGACTGGTGAGGTGGTTACTTCAGGGAGGAAGCTAGTCTGTAGCAGTGAGACTGAAGGTGAGCCACAGCTGCTTGTGGGTGCTAATGTTCCCTTGGACAGAGTGACTGCAAAGGTAGAGGTGAGTAGTAGTACCCAGGTTGACAGCGAGGCACCACTGTCAGGGCATGCCTGACTTCCTGCGAAAGGGGAGCTGGGAAAGGTTACAAAGAGAGAGTTGAGATAGGCCCTACATTACAAGGCCAAAGGCAGGTAGCTAGTGAGACACCTGATTCTCAAGGGAAGGGCGAATCTGTATACTGGGACAAAGGATTACTGTATAGAGAGTGGACCCCTGAGGGACTGGATAGAAGGTGAGAGGATACAACAGTAGGTACTGCCTAGATCCTACCATCTGGTGCTTCTAGCCATAGCCCATGATATCCCTTTGCAGGTCATATGGGCATAAAATGTACAAAGAGACATATTATGCAGAACTTCTATTGACCTGGAATTTTCAGAGATGTAACAGGGTACTGCAGGACCTGTGAGCAGTGCCTAAAGGTAGTCAAGGAAGGGGACAAGGTGAGAGCTCCTTTGATGTATTGTGTGGCCTCTCAGCATCCCAAGTTCCACAGGGAAAAAGTATATCCTAGTGGTAGTAGATTATGCTACAAGATACCCTGAGCAGTGGATTTGTCCTCCATTGAGGCAGAAAAGGTGGTAAATGCATTGTTAGAGATTTTCAGCAGAGTAAGTTTCCCAAAAGAAATACTGACTGCCAGAGGTTACAATTTCATGTTGGACCTGCTGGCTTGTCTGTGGAAGTACTGTGGGGTGAAGCACCTGAAGACAACCCCCTACCATCCCCAGACTAATTGTCTTGTTGAGAGGTGAAACTCTACAATCAAGTCCATGCTACAGGCATTTGCAGACCAGTTTAAAAGGGAGTGGGACAAATATTTGCTACATCTGTTATTTGCTTACTCATTGTGTTCAGAAGTTTCTGTTTTACCACATTTTCCAGTTTGTCATCCCCCTGAGTAGTAGACTCTGGATTCCAAGCCAAGAGAATTTGCAGCACTGCCCTTTCGCTTTTCTTCCTGGATACACAAGATATCCAATCTTGTCCTTATCATGTGATATCCAGTCTTGTTCTTATCATGTGATTCATGTCATCCTATGGCAATCAAACCAAACACAGGATAAATTGTATTGAAACAGTCCAAAGCAAAATAATGGTAGGCACCAAACCACAGCAGATAAAACTATACAAAATTTTATTGCAGAAACAAACAGTTAAGCACTTTTGTAGCCAAAGCTGCTTCATCAGATGCTTTGGACTGTTTCTATTTTTGGAGGCCCAATTTACTTGCACCATTATCATACTTTTTTGCTTGGTAAATTCTATTGAACCTATTGTAGTTAATGGGACTGTATTATGCGGGAAAAAAACTGGCTGATGAGTTTAAAGGGTGCCGCATTAGACATTTTGTAACATAGCTTTATTAAGAATAAATCAGCACTTATCAATCAAGTAATGTTTTATGAACCTGTCAGCTTAGCTTTGGATATCGGTTTATCTATGGTTGTGGACTATTTGGATTTTTCCAAGGTCTTTGATAGTATACCACATAAAGTCATTTTTGATGCAATGTGTCAACATTTGATTAATTCTTATATCATTCATTGAGTGGTAAACTTGTTAGAGGGTAGACAATGGAGAGTCAGGATTAATTCATATTATTCTGACTGGTTGCATGTTCATAAGGGAGTTCCACAGTGTTCGGTGCTGGGATCTATATTATTCAATATTATCTTCTCCTCTATGACAAAATCCACATTAGTATGGATGGCTTAATATGCTGATAACATTAAATTTGCATGTCTTGTAACTTCTGCAGATATTGTTAAATGTAACACCTAGATGAGCACAGCTGCATTATAATTAGAAGAACATGGGCTTAATATCAATAAAGATAAATGTGGGGTTGTATATTTCCAGAAGCTTGTTGATCTTACAGTTAAGACTGAAAATAAAGACTTCAGGATTATTGTTTGTAATAATTTCAAATGAACAACACCAGTTCATATTATAAAAGCAACATATATGAAAGTGATAGGGTTAATTTTTAAGACATTTATTTCAAATGGCATTGAATTTTTGAAGACATTGCTTATAGTATATGTATATCCTTTTACAGAATACAATACTTTGCTTTGTTCATGTAGTAGAGATGATTTACTTATTCTTGATAGTATTCAGTGAAAGTATACAAAGCAAATAAAAGAATTTGAAAACCTTACTTATGACTTTAGGTTAGAGCAACTTGGACTATATTCAAGTTGTGTCTGGCTTATAAGGCATTCACAAATGAGGAGCTACATTTGTTCCTTAATATTGATTTACTGGATTCCAAACATTCCACTAGAGATGGATATTTTACATTCGGAATAAATAAATCTAAGACTACAATGAGATCCACATCTTTAACACACTCAATGGTCTGTATGTAGAATAAAACAACGATATAATTATCAAAGTGTGACATTGGAAATTTAAAAAAATAAATCTTGACATTTAGATGGGTTCTAATGTTTATTCACTTAATCCAGAATCTGCATTTTAATTTGGCCCTGACCCTAATGCAATTATTCTCTGAACTATGAACTATAGATTATGTCATCAACTTCTGAGCTGCATGCTGCAGGTAAACCTATATTCATTGTAGCAGTCTAGTTATTTTCGCATCCAACTTTCACTTAGAGTTATCTCGGGTAACACAGGTTGGGCAAATGGACTCCAGATGATCAGTATTTTACTAGCCCTGGGCTGCTGGGCTTTTTGGTGGGCAGATAATGACCAATACAGGCCCATAACCCCCACCCATTATTAGTATAGATCTCTGCATAGATCAGAGTAGGCTGGATCCTCACGCTACGTAGCGCCAGCAAATACTTCTGTCTGTTTGGAAACAATAGCCAGTGTGACTCAAATTGCCTACAGCCACATTTTATAACACTAAGTGGCTAGCTGTGATGTAGTGCTTAGTCTGTGGTCCATCTTCTTCTGTCTAGGAGATCATACACAATCCATTTGATGCCTAAAATAGTTGGTCTGCACATCTTCCCCCAAAAGACAACACCTGCAGTCTTTGCTGCTGCTAATGACTACACATTTGTTTTTGGGGTCTGTTGATATACCTGGCAAGTTCAACTGTGAGGCCTTGGACTGAGCCTAGTACAGCCTGTATCTAAGGTGGAAACATGCAACATGTTTTTGTGAAGAGTGAGAAATCTCACACACATATAGGAGGTCAGATGTGAACCCCGGACCCTAAGACTGTTTGGCAAGGACCTTAGCAATTAATCCACCCTGTCTTCTGAGAAGAAGTTTGCATGTACAAAACCATTATTAAAAAATATATAATCAATTTCTTTTTGTTTCTTTCTTTTAATAATGGCCTTTATAATGACAACAACCTACTCTTGTGGGTAATGGTGTTTTTTCCACAGCTGGTTTTGTTTGATCACTCAAGTTTGCCATCATGATAAATCACCCTGACCACAGATAAATCCAGCATTGCACATAACCATTCATCAATTATTGGCAAAATGACTATACAGTAAATACTGAAACCTTGCATATATGTCAGTTAGATTAATTTTATTTACAGGTTAACTATAACTTCCTATATGTGTTTACACTTTTACAAAGACTGACCAATCATCTGATAAAGTCCACAACTATTAAATACACAGATTAGTTCATCATATACATAGGAGGCTAGAGCTCACAGACAAGGAGTGAAGGATGAAAGCTATAATTTTTCAGGAAACAGGAGCCTTTGTAGGTTTCTGTTAAGTGCTCCAGAAGCTTCTTTCTATACATGAATACTCTCTCTGTTATGTCAATGAGCACTGTGAATGGGTAGGCCCAGACAGAAGGGACTATTTTACTGAAGCCCCTTCCGCAGTTGAGATTTCAAAGAGTAGCCTATGTAGGTTCACAGCATTTTTCCTAATTTCTAAGAGAGATGGAAGAGGTTTCTGATAGTAGCCTTCTTTCAAGAATGGGTGGAAACTATTATTTATAAGTTTTACAGATAAGTGAAAATAAAACTATAGAATGAGTTATTACTGGGAGCCAGTTGGCTTTTTTATTTCTTTATTTCTTTATTTATTTTATATTTGTTAACCGGGATGGTCCAACTGGACACAGGTCCATTTTCAGCAGAGGCCCGGGGAGTAAAGCTCCACCGTAAATAAAATACAGTATGCAGAGAATTTTCAAACAATATGTTAAAATACAGTATACAGCAGAAGACATAACAAGACCTGTATATACAGGAAAAAATTGTTACACATGGTTAATAACAGAATAAGTATATAAATTCAATTAGTGTTAGGAGAAGACCTAGACTGTAATATATATTACAGTAGGTATATTAGGAAGTGAGGTACATAAGTGGAATAATTTGAGGACTTATGTAATATATGGGCATAGCCACTTATTCTTTAAGTGTGTTCTAATTAAGTTTTAAAGTGAGAAGAGGTAGGGGCAGAAATCAGAGCAGGAGGCAGATTATTCCAGGTTCTAGCTATGGAGTGGGAGAACAGTGCCTTTCCTGCAGTATTGTTAGCCCTAGAGATACAGAGGAGGGGTTTGTTAGAAGATCAGACAGGATGATTTGTATTATAGTGGGTGAGAAGTTGGCCTAGTGCAGGTTTTTTTTCTGGATGTGTTACCACATTGTAGGCAACGAGTAATTGGTGATAGGTTAGTAGCTGGGGAAGTTCCAGCCATTGCAGTTCCCTTAGAGCCTGGCAATGGTTCGTTCTAAAGGTGGAGTTGTTTGCAAACTTGGTGATTTTATTATAACATGATTCGCGTCTGACAAGGTCAAGTTTTCTAAGCTTGGTAAGAATTGGAGCAGCATACATTAGGGTAGACAAGAGGTAAGTTTGGGCTAGGGTAATCCATGCTTGTTTCGAGAGGGATTTCCTGTGCCTATATAGTGTTCCCATTTTTTTATGGACTTTTTTGATAGTTTGTGAAATGTGGATGTTGAAGTGTAGATTTTTATTAATTTTAATGTCTATGAGTTTGGTATGGTCAGAGGGAGACAATAGTGCAATTTTTGGAGGAGATAGTGAAGGATAGAGGGGTGGAAATGGTTTGTGTGGTTTTATTAGGGTTTAGGATAAGTTGGATCTGAGTGATCCAACTTTACACAGAGCTAAAGGATTCCTGGGTGGGTTGTTGTAGGATGGGAAGTGATGGAGCTGAATGGATAAGAGTTGAATCGTCAGCGTATTGTATAAGTGAAGCATGCTGTGTGGTGCTATGGCGATTATTGGTAAATATGAAGAAAAGAAGTGGGCCTAATATGGAGCCCTGTGGTACACCCATGGTAGTTGGGAGTAAGGGGGATAGTACACTTTGCCATTGGACAGCTTGTTGCCTATTTGACAGATAGCTTTTAAATCAGGCTATAGCGAAAGGGGCAAAGTATAAGGATGTCAGGGTGTCTAGTAGTAAGGACTGTGAAACCATATCAAATGCTTTGAAGAGGTCTAGAAATATTGCAGATACAAAGTTATTATTATTTCTATGTTGGTTGATCAGATCGGTGGAAGAGAGCAGACCGTTGTGCTATGCTGTTGTCGGGAGCCATGCTTTGTGGGGAAGAGGAGATGGTGTGAGTTTAGGAATAGTGTTACTTGAGAATGTATACATTTCTCCAGTATTTTAAATAAGGGGGATAGAATGACAATGGGGCAATAATTTGAGTATTCATAAGAGTTTCCACCTTTATGTAGTGGAATTATGTATGATACCTTCCATAGCTGTGGGACATATGCTTTTTGTATGGAACGATTGATAAAAATAGCAATAGGGTAGGATAAGGATTCAGCAGCTATTTTTAGAAAGTTGGCTGGTAGATTGTCAGTGGCAAGGGTGGTAGGTTTCAGTTTTATGAGGTGTTTTTTAATTATTGAGGTGGGAATGGGTGAGAGTGTAAAGGATGGGATGTTTTTCGGGCATTTGGTTGGGTTATATGTAGGGCTGTTTTTGGATAGTTGGGAGGATAGTGTTAAGATTCTGTGAAGTGGTGATTGAACTGGAGTGAAGTGATTCATTTCAAGGAACAAGCTGATTAATCAACACAGAGTTATTGTTTGTGGTATAACAGTAGTTGAAGGAGGTTATCGGGAGTACATACACAAGTCTAAGAATGCAGACATTTTTAGCCAGAGCCTACCTGACTTTTTTATTTTTGTTAGGTGATTGGAAATGGAGTAGACAGCATTAAGTTTAGTTGTAACTTTTGACGTGGTAGAGGAGGGATTTAAATGTTAGAGTAAATTTTGTTACATTGTGCTAGGGGGTGATGAACAGAATTGTGGTTTTAATCACATTTAGAGTAAAATATTTATTAGTAAGCCACTGGCAGAGAAAGGAGAAATTATTTTGAAGAACCACATGGATACCTGAGGAGGACATACCAATTCTATGAAGGATTATGTCATAAGCATAAAAGGTGATGTTAGAAGGAGGGATGGCTGTTGTTATATCATTTATAAATATAGATAATAGTATGGCATTAAGTGTACAGACTTATAGGATTTTGGCTGAGAAGGACCCTGAGTTAACCAATAGTTTCCCTTTCAGTACCACAAAGATTATGTTAGTTAAATAATTTTATCTCTATCTATCTATCTATCTATCTATCTATCTATCTATCTATCTATCTATCTATCTATCTATCTATTTATCTGTCTATCTATGTGTGTGAGTGTACATGCATGTGCATGTGTGTGTGCGCAAATAAAAATCCACAGGGAAAGAATGGTGCTTCAAGAGCATTGAAGTTGCTGGCTGATCCTCTTTAACCACCCCGCAAACTGTGGACAATCTCTGCTAAGACTTTAAAGTAATCATGTACCTATAACTTGTTTAGAAATCGATACTTTGTTGAAAAATAAAAAATATTAAATTGATGTGCACATTCACCATTCTACAGATCTAATATATATATATATATATATATATATATATATAAAACCCAGTCAACGTAGAGTTTTTACTATGTGAAACCTTAAACTTCCTGTAATGGAGGCCCATGGGATATACACAAATGACCACTTAAGGATATTGCTTTTCAGTTACACGACTTCTGAATGTCCATGATGCTATATCCATAAGGACTTAGAAAAGTAAATTGCAGGCCAATAAAGCCAAACACACTAGTAGCTGATACACTTGATGTTCTTATGGGATCATTTGCATATATCCCATGGGCCTCTGGTATAGGAGGTTTAAGGTATCATGCAGTGAAAACTCTAGCTTGGCTGGGTTTTTCTTACAGTTTTTACTGAATGGTTTGTCTGTGTGACTTTTTTACCCTTTGGTTTATATATATATATATATATATATATATATATATATATATATATATATGTGTGTGTGTGTATGTGTGTGTGTGTGCGTGTGTATGTGTGCGTACATATATGTATATATGTAGATATATATGTATGTGCATGTATATATGTATATATATATATATATATATATATATATATATATATATATATATATATATAAATAACATGTTGTAAGAGATGCCTAAGTAATTGTTCCTCCCTGCCACTGTTCATTGAGCTAGGAACCTGAAATTGTAAGAAAATCAGCCTCAACATTCTTTACACAATATGTATAGTGCAGCTACACAGACCTGTCCAGGATTAACTCACTTGGAAATCCTTATGTTAAAATGATTTCACTGCAACTGTGTTATAAAAGCACCCCTGCTCTGTCTTATTGTACAGACATGAGTTCACTTTAAATTATCATTTAAATGACTCTGCTAGGCAGTCAGCTAATACAAACTGTAAGTGTTTTTCCTGTGCAAAATTAAATCCAATATGTTTTACATTTACAGGGACTGCTCAGGATTTGAACTCAGTTATCCATCAGTGATAATCACTAAATGCTCTCCAACTTAGTTCAACAATCATTGATGTGGAATGGTTCAGGAGCTTATAGTTTTATAGACATTCAACATTTAACTTATTCTAATGAAAAATTTGCAATTAATTTGTATCCTTCAACTTATCCTGATGAAATCACACATTAACTTTTCAACTAATTTGTATTTCATACTGTGCTAATTTACACTCGTAGAAGTACACATTTACATACCTGGCATTGGATTTGTGGAGAATAATTTACAATTTTCATTGTGTATAATGAATGATGTGCATAATTATAAATGGAATCTACTTTACTACTGTTCTAAAGTTTTGTTATTTCTTTGTATTGAAAATCATTATATACACTTAGTTATATGTGTTTCATCATTACCAATTTCATTATTTTGGTTCTTATTCAACTTTTCCATTTCTTCATTATTTAACTTTAAAATGGGCTAAAACTTATCTTTACGACCTGATAAGATGTCTTCAAAAATAACATCAAACAGAGGTGTCAGATATCCCCACTCTATAAACATTGTTCTTACAAAAGGCTGCTTCCTGGATAAATAAATAATTTTCAGACTAGATATTCCTACAAGCTGGCCATTTAGTGCACTCTTTTTGTCTTGATATGTGTGACAGCTTGAAAACTTTAAGGAAGGATTATTGAAAGTTTTAGTTCTAAAATCCCTGACTTTAACCTAGTTGTATTATGATCCCAGCATAAACATATGTTCAAATTTTCAGTACAATGTTGTTGTTACTGTAAATTTTTTTAAAAAGTTGTTTTACCCAGCTTGTCAACAAATTGGTTAAAGTCTTTTTTAGTTCCCATCAAAAAAAAAAATAAATAAAACAGCAATAAACCCGGCATACAAAATAAATCTTCTATACTTATCTGTTTTATATAAATGCTGAAATACTGCTCACCCCATTCAGCCAGTAACAAATTGGTAAATATTCACTACTCTTTTCCTTTGAAATACTTTATCATTAAGCATAGGATCATAGGAAGTTACTAGACTGTTGGCCATGATGCCCTTATAAGCCTAACCAAGAGTTTAGCCCATGTTTTTCATGAACCGGTTCTGTAAGTGAATAAATAAAATTAAGCTCACTGTTATGAAATCCCTTCTTCTCAGCCAAAAACACTTTAAAAAAAATTCTACACCTTGCTCAAAAGAAATACATGTGTGTAGGGAAATAACATACACCATTGCAAATAAAATATTACCGGACAAACTTTCTCTGTTAAACTTCATAAGTATGCTCAGAAAATCCTATAAATCTCTGTTGAAAAATGGATCCAGTTCCTGAAATTTCTGCAACTTCTCCTCTAAAAATAAACCACAATAGACTGGAAGGGGGGCTAAAGCTATCTTTATTAATTTTGGGATACCAAACATATATTCCGATCTAGACTTTTAGTTTGCAAGAGCCCATATGTATACAAATCAATTCCAGAACTTTCCAACATATCTAGCAGTAAATAATCATATTTTTCTTAAGCATTAATGACTTTGGATTTATTACATTGTTTATAATTATCATCATTTAAGAATTTTATCATAGCTTCATCATATTTGCCTTTTATAGATAATAATACTTTGCCCTTTATCAGCTTTAATAAACTGATACAAAAGCCTCAATTCCCTGAAAGCTTTGCATCCATTCACACACATGTAGAAGTATTTGTTATAACTAGATTTTGTAAGCAGGTTTCATAATTCTTGTTCACAACATATCTCAGATGCTTGCAAAGTATTAACCAATGGCAGATAAATAAATGTAGCTTTTTAAAATCATCACAGTCACTAATTTTCATGTTCTTAAAAAGACATGACAAATTAAGTTTTCTAGTGAATATTTTAAGTTCAATGACAGTTTTTGTTAAACATATTTATTCTTTGTGATGGGATAGAAGGAAAACCTTTTATAAAAATCAGTCGAGGTGAGTGACTCCCATTTTAAAATGTTTTATTTGACAGATTTTGAGTTTTCTGAGACACAAGAACATTCTTTTAAAAGATTTATTGATGAGTAGTTGAAGTCCCTAGTAGAAAGATTTTGGTTTTATTTAGAATTTCAGCTAATGTGTTAAAACAACTATCATGCTCAGAAGGGAAGATAGAAGGCATTTTATAGCTAGCTATGAAATGATAACTAGTCTTGCTTATGGTGAGCTGAACTTCTAGGAGTTCACATGTGGTGTTCCAAGGAATCAGTTGTGAGGTGATGATATCCTTGACAAATACTGATACTCCCCCAAAATCACTAGTGGGTCTGAAGATGTGATAGGCATTATACCCAGAATAAGAGAGAATACCCTCATTTCTCTGACACCATGTTTCTGTGACTGCACATATATTCATGTATTAAAGTTGCAGGATAGCCTCAAGTTTGGGCAGTTTTTGTTAAGACTCCTGGAACTGAGTAGAGCCACTTTAACGGACTCTACCTAAAAGCTGCACTATGGAGGCATCAAAGGCTTTATCCGGAATGCAAAAGTCTTGGTAAGAGAGGTGCAGACCATCCCTAGCAAAGCACGAAGGCTTGCCAATCATCTCATCCTAAACTGACAAATACCGGTTCTTCCAGGAATGATACCAGCTACATAGTCAGTTAGTAAAGCCAATTGTCTTGTCTTTGAATCTTGGGAATCATTCTGAATGATGACAAAGTACAACTAAAGACCAGCGTCTTTCCTGCCTCAGACACATGGATAGTAAGCTCAATCGTATCCTTCTGCAAGTCTATTTGGGTAGAGTGTTTAAACTTATTTACCCCCACATGGACCACCATCAGGTCGTAATCATATTTGTTAGGATGGAGGTATCTAAGAACCCTTGTTATACACTAAATCCTGGCTCCAGAAAAGCAGCTGTCAACCTATTTTTCTCTAGCCAGGTGAGAGTGGTGTCCATATATCTTACAACAGAGCCACCTATTATTAAGATATTACCAAAGTTTGATGCAGTCTCAGTGGGCCATAAGGGCTTGGAGTCTGCACCCTTGTGACTCATAGAGGTATGCATCCTAACTGTGGGTGTGAAAAATGAAGGTTGGTGTGTTGCTGTGTGAACTGAGTCTAACATTTTTTGGTCTTTATTCTGAGAGGCTTAGGAAGTATTCTCTTAACAACCTCTCCGAAAGTTGGTTAAGTTGAAATTGTCTGTACTGTGTGTGTGTGTGTGTGTGTGTGTGTGTGTGTGTGTGTGTGTGTGTGTGTGTGTGTGTGTGTGTTGTGCTTATCAAATAGATTCTGAGGTGATCTTCCAAATTATGTAAATATAAAACATATACAACCACTAGTATTAAATGAGGAATTCTAAATGCCATGTAAGAGAAACACTGATAACAGTGTATACAACAGAGTGTATACAAGAAACTGATACAGTGTATACAACAGACTGATACAGTGTATACAACAGAGTGTATACAACAGACTGATACGGTGTATACAACAGAGTGTATACAACAGACTGATACAGTGCATACAACAGAGTGCATACAATAGGCTGATACAGTGTATACAACAGAAAGGGAATGCAAAATTGTTAGCTGGAATGAATGAGATGAAGAAAGAAGAAAAAAACATAGGACTAGCCATATCGCCCTGGAAAAGTAATGTCTGATATGATATGGTTGCAGAATATTGAGAGGAGAAGCAGGAGGGCAAAGGGATGACAAAGGTGGCTTATGGGGAATGAGTGGATATGTAAGCCAACTGTAAGATGTGCAGGGTTTAAATGGTATAGAATCATACTATATTGCAGAGAGGCTCCTGACATATGAAACAACACAGGCAGGACGTGTTGTGAAGTATGTAAGTGAAAACAAGGGTTAAAGTAGATATGAAAATAGAAGAAGGGTATGGGACAGTGAAAGAGGAAGGAGCTACATAGATGACAAACATGGGGAAACTCATCAGACTATGACTTCAGCTGGCAGCTTTATATGGGAGTTTAAAAACCAAGACCAAGGATAAAGACCACTGGCAGCAATAAAATTCCACAAAAAGGGTTTATTAGCCCAAAAAGACAAATGAAGTAAGCACGTTCATCTTGCTTCAATGAACAAAACTTCCTCAGACACAAAAACTCATCAAAAACACGTCCATTTGAACCAAATGAAAAAAATCACATGACCATATTAATTAAACCTTAAAAGATTTACTTCCAAAAATAGACTTGTAACTAGCTTTCTTTATCCTTTAAACACACAAGACATATAAAGAGGTCATTGTTCCCCTCTACTCATCACTCATTAGACCCATTATAGAGTACAATGCCCCTTTTGGAATGTACCTCACAAGACATCTGCAGCAGTTGGAAAGGCCAGATAAGTACCTCACAAACAGGATTACTGGCCTCAAACAAATGCCGTACACTGACCGCCTCAAAAACTCCAGCTTTACTCCATAGCATATCACCTACTATGAGGTGATCTCTGCCTAACATATAAAGCTATGTCAAACCCAGAGTTGTTGGACATGCTACACCTAAAGAAATCCCAATCCCTCCATGCTACATGCTCTAGGGACCTAAACCTTGTCACCACAATAAACAGGACATGCTGGAAGGATAGATTCCTGTCCCAGAGACTTCCTATACTCTGGAACAAGCTACCCATCTATGTCAAGCAAAGTTCTTCATTGCATACTTACTTGATGAGTGGATGGGAAATAGGAAATATACCCCAGAGATCACTTCTGTGTCTCTGCTGGACAGTAGCACAGGAAAATAACTTTCTTGGGTGGCATAAGCTATGGAACCTTGCTGGCTAGGCTTATGTAGGCCCTTGGGCCGATAGCCTAGTACCTATCTATGAACCTATGATATAAAGGTTCCCACCAAACATCAGATATAGGTTCATTGGTGTTTACTAGGCTAATGACCACAAGGGCCTTTCTAACCCTAGCCATGCATCCCAAATCTCTGACAAGTTCTGATACCCTTGATAAGTGTAAGCATGAGTCTAAGAGTTGAACCATTTACAGGTTACTTGTTTGCATTAGAGACATAGGTGACCAAAAAGGGATGCATTTCTGGTTTCCCATCCAATTGTCCAAGTTGCCCTTGAATTGGGTTAGGGAGGAACTCTGCTTCACACAGATGGGGAGCCTGTTCCATAGACGGGGTGGTCTTTGGGATACCTATCTCTCCAGCAGATCCTATTTATATCACAGGCAAGGTTTAAGCCTTTAGAATGGGTAACTCTGGTACTGTTTGTTTTGTGGATATGCAGGAGGTCCATCAAAGTGGGGTCTGACAATGCCCTGTATGCCAGGCATAGATCTCCCCTCAAAAGCTTGTACAAGACAGAATAAAGGGATAGGGCCTTGAGGCAGTCTGCATATGACATATTACTTATGCCCTGTATTCTTCTAGTGAGGAACCTCTGCAGACATTCCAGTTGTTGGATATGCCTGGTTAAGTACATACGAAAGGGTGCATTGTACTCAATGACAGGTCTGATGAATGCCGAATATAGTGGAACAATGACTTCCTTTGACTTAGATGCCATACCTTTGCTTATAAGTTGTGCAACATAGAATGATTTCCTCACCACTGTAGACATGTGATGATCAAATGCCATATTACTATCTTTGCGTGTCCCTAAGTCTCTACTGGGTCAACCCTAAGGGGTGTGTTGTCAATATGATAGTTACCAGGGATGGATGACTTCCCAAAGGATACTATTATGCATTTCTTGGCATTTAGTTTTAGTCCATGCCTCTGACAGCAGTTGTTTGTCTGTGTCAGCCCTTCCTGGAGAACATTTGTGTCATTGTGAGACTCAATGACAGCTCCTAATTTGCAATCATCTACAAATTTAGTCAACCAGAGACCCCTGACATTGGCTTTGACTTCTGAGATGTAAATGCCAAAAAGGAGCTATCCAAGGACTGAGCCTGAGGGACTCCACTTGGTTACTAGCCTCCTTGTACTGGTGGACTCCCCAGTTCTAACTTCCTGGGTCCTGTCTGTGAGCCAGTTGGCTATCCACTGGGTGACATATGGGTTTGTACCTAACCTTTTGAGTTTGTCAACAATGCCCGAGTGGGGCATGGTGTCAAATACCTTGGCCAGGTCAAGGTAGGCAGTGTGAATGTTTATGCCCTCATTCCATTGCTTTGGTGACCTTCTCAAAGAAGTCCACCAGGTTGAGTAGGCATGATCTGCCCTTGATGAAACCAGACTGGGTTGGTTCCAGTGTTTAGACTCTATTTGTCCTCTATGTTGTTTGTTTAGTTTGATGAGAGTGCTTTTATCCTTCTGGGTGCTGCACCTCCTAATTTTTGACATGGTTTTCTTTCTCCTGTTATACATCTGATTGATTTTGTGATTCCACCAGGGTGGCTGTTTTTTTTAGTTAGTTATGTACTTCTTCCTGGTGTGTTTAGCTGCCTTTATACAGCTATTAACATGCTTGTACAGGGTTTCTGTGAACAGTTCTGCATAGGCAGAAGTGTTCTCAGGGTTTATAGGGGCTTGAAATTTTGCTAGGTTCTGACTTAAAAGGAAGAGGTTATCCTTAGCATAGTACCTGAATATTCCCGGTTGAGCTGGGAGTCCAGGTTTTATTTTGACTTCAAAGGAGACCATTTTGTGGTCTGATCTTACCAGGGAAGGCACTACACTAGGGGGTGTGCAGCATTCACCCATATTAGTGAGGACCAGATCCAGTATGGCTGGACCTCTGGTTGGTGTATTGACTATCTAGAGAGTTTGTGTTTACAAAATCCAGGAATCTCTGTGCATGTATGTTTGAAATCATATAGGATTCCCAGTTAATAGTGGGGTAATAAAAGTCACCCATGAATATGGTATTGGGTTGGATGGTTAGTGTTTCTAATAAGTTTAAATAAATGGTATGGGTTTCCTGGGTCATAAAGGGGGACCTATAGCTTGCAAGGAAGTTGTATTGGATTTTACCTATGGTGATTTGAACATGGAGCAGCTCAAATGCATTGTCCTGTTTGACCAGCCTTGAAGTGTATTTATTTTTGATGTAAATAGAAACATCTCCACCTTTAGTCCCTGCCTGTGAAGTAGCTGATCTAAATGTGTGGAAGGCATTATAATCTTGCACTGTTGGTGTGCTCTCCGCAGCTTTAAACCACGTCTCAGAGATCGTGCAGACATTGTGGAAACTTGCTGTTTACTCCTGTACTCGCTGCTTGTGGAGAATGAAGATTGTAAGAAACTGCAGCTGCAAAACTTCTGACAGAATTAGACTTTCTGATGTTTTCCATTGTCTCTACTATTTCTGACAGAATCAAACTTTCTGATATTGCCCATTGTCTCTGCAACTGGAAAGCATTCTACACTACTCTGTCAAATATGATTCAGCAAAATGAGCATTCAGTCAAATATATATATATATATATATATATATGTATATATATATATATATATATATATATATATATATATATATATATATATATATATATATATATATATATATATATTTTGGCTCCATTACAGAATTTCAAAATTCCACAATCCCGACATTCTAAATACCGACGCTCAGAACCCCGAGATAGTGGAATCTCAAAACCTGTAAATAGAGATCGCCATACAGTGCAGAATGGGAACATTATCATTCTCTTCAATGTAGTGCAATCACGGAGTTAATATATTTAAGTTGCAGGGGGTGTGCATGGGGGGCTTGCCCCTGCAAAAATGTGCTTTTTGATGTGTTCTTGTTTGTTTTTGTTTTTTTTTTTAATTTTGAGATTCCATAGTCTTGAGGTTCCTATTAGTATTTAGAACGTCGGGATTATGGAATTTTAAAATTCTATGGTGGACCCATATAGTAATCATTTGAAATGTCAGGACTCACTAGATCGAGTTACGAAATAAGGATACTGAATGGCTGAAAGATTGGACTTGTATATACTAAGTCCGAGATGCCATTTCTCAGAATATTCACTTTTTTCCCAGGTATGATGATCATTGAGTTGGTATATATAAGTTGGGGGGTTCAGGGGTGGCTTGTGCCCCCCCCCCAAAAAAGAAGTTTTAAGGAAAAGAATGCTTTTTGAAATTCACATTTCTCCTATGTTTTTACTTTTATTTTTGTTTGTTTTGGCTTGTCAGCACTTGGCAATTCAAGTGCCAACATTTCAATAGGGAGCATATATATATATATATATATATATATATATATATATATATATATATATATATATATATATATATATATATATATATATATATATATATATATACATACATATAGATAGATATAGATGCATATGTGTGTGTGTGTGTGTGTGTGTGTGTGTGTGTGTGTGTGTGTGTGTGTGGGTGTATGTGTGTGTGTGTGTGTGTGTGTGTGTGTGTGTGTGTGTGTGTGTGTGTGTGTATATATATATATATATATATATATATATATATATATATATATATATATATATATACATATATAAAGAAAGAGCTCTAGGTGTGTATGTGTGTATATGTGTACATTTTTAAGATATATACATATATATATATATATATATATATATATATATATATATATATATATATATATATATATATATATATATATATATATATATATATCTTCTTTATTCATTCATTTATCTATATGTGTTTTATGTAGAATCAAGGCTGAAAAGCCCTCCTTTCAAAATAACTTTTCACACTTCTACCTTTTAATAGATAATTTAGTGTAACTCTCCCAATTTGTCCCTTAATCCAAATATTTCAAATACAACATCACAATTTTGGTTAAAGTATCGTTAACAACACTGACAAAGTTGTTTTTGAAACAACTATCTGGTGACCAGCAAGTATTGAAGCTACAGTCAGTCATGGGTGTGTGTGTTCATTTGATTTTGAGTAAGTGTTAATATAATTAGTCTGCCATGCAGACAGAAGCAGTGCTTTCTAAAAGGCCACTGATAGAGATGCGTTTGTTTCCTGCTGTTTTTTTTTTTTTTTCTTGAATGTCCTTTTAAGGACACAAGTTACATTGGGACTGTTCTTCAACTCTTTTTGAAATAACTCTTTGGTAAATGGAAGTACGGAGGCTGCAGTTAGTCAGGGGTGTGTTCACTTGTTTTTCATTGTGTGATACTATCAGTTGTTCACCCCACGAGTGCACATGTGAGTGGAAACATCTTACATCAATGCAAAGTTGTGCTTTTGTGTATTTGCATGTTAGGCATGCTGGGCTGTGTCGGGTTGAGTTTTTAGTAAGTGATAATCTCTTTCTTTTGGTAATGGAAATTATGAATGAATTTTGCTTAAAAGATCTATTACAATGGATATTTGTTTAAATGTAAAGGCTGTCTTGTGTATGAAACTGCTACTGAGAATCTTAAGGAAAATCATGAGTATTGTAGTAAATGTTACAGTAAAGTTGGTGCATCTGATAGTATTCAAATATGACCTTTTTCTAACATTAAAACTTTAATTAATCAGTTCAGACTGCGTTAACCCAAATGTGTGAATCAACTCAAACAGATGGCAATATTTTCTCATTGGTTGTTTGCTAATAAACTGAGAGGGGATTTGGGTGAACAAAGTAGATTATGTGAATTATCAATTAATTTGATAATTTTTTACAATGAAAGAAATAATTGGGAAAAAATGTACTGAGTGATGCTAGAATACACAAAGTAGATATTTTTTCCTGTGGCTAATTTGACAATAAATCAGAGTAGAAATGTTTCAGATGATGTATTTAGCAAAAATGGTTCTGTGTACACAAGTAAAAGTATATGTAGAGATAGAAGAATGTTCAGTTAATTATTCTTGTACTCAGTCTCTTAAGAAGTGTCATCATAGAGCTATAGGTGGAAATCAGTCTAGACTAATGGTAAATGACAATTCTGTTTGCGATTCTAATGGTAATATAGCAAATTATAACACCAATGTTTGCAATCATGCACTAAAAATTAGGGACTCATTATGAAATGTAAGGAATATTATTCTGAAAATAAACAAAGAACAGGGCACTGTCTCATCTTTATGGGGCAGCAATATGTCAAATATAAAAGGTAGCATCAAATGCTTATTCACAAGATATATGACCTTGTTATTGTTGTGTATGAATGTAACAATGTAGGAATAACTAATGACATTATTGACTTGACTAAACATTTCAAATTTAAGTTGGTTTAGATTGATCTTTTTCCAAATTTGCATTTTTATGGTGAGATTAGATGACAAGCAAGGTATTTCACAAATTGGAAATGGTGGAAATCTCTACAAAATTCTGTCTATGTAATCTATTTTTTTGGAAATTGTATGATGAAAAAATTAAGTTCTTTAGTAAGGACAAGTTGTGCCTAAGCAATTTAGGCAATAAGATAATTTGCACTCAGTTGACTAAATTATTTTTTTAGAGTCAAGTCATTGATTGTAACTGGTAATAATAAAGCAAGCTTGAAATGTCTTCTGTTAAATGCTCACAGTTTAAATAATAAATTAGAAGATTTAGAGGCCTGTATAGTTGATACTATGACTTATGTGTTATTGATTACAGAAACTTGGTCCAGTTGGGACTTCCAAGATGGCTGCACACTGAGTAACAGCTTAATCTCAGCTCTCCCAGTGTGAAAACAGAAACTCACAAAAGAGAGACAGTGAATTTGTCTTTTTGAGTAAATTTCAATTACTGATTAGTAAGTGCAATACCTGGATATTAGCAAAGGAGGAATTTAGAGAACCTGAAAGAAAACCAATCACAAAAGGTGAGGATAAAAAAATAGCAGGGAAAACTCATGCAGCTGTTCAGCAAAAAGCACTTTAAGTGGCAGCTTTGCTATAGTACAGGACCTCCAGTAATCTACAGCTAAAATAAGTCAAATGTGCTCAGAGGTGATTAAAATGAATAACATTGTAACAGTATATCAACCAAAATAACAAAAGGCAAAAAAATGGAAGAAGTTTTAAACATATTCAGATGAGCTAATAAAACTGTAAAAAATCAGAAGTCGAAAAAAAAATCCTGGCTGACTGTGAAACTGCCCAAGAAGAGATGTTTCAATAAATGGTAAAATTAGAGGATATAACATGTAAGGGAATAACTTAGATTATTTTGCTTTACTAGAGAGACTGGTAAGAACAGACTATATTAATTTTATGAAAGCACAAATAAGTAACTGGACTGGTATTCCAAAGCAGGAGTTGTTAACTGAAAGGGCACATTGTGTGTATGATCTAAACCTGGCCATGATAAAGCAGTCAAGACCTAAATTAGTAAAGATGCAATCCTAATAGCAGAGAGAGAGTTGACTCTGACAAAACTGTGGCAGAAGAGCAAAGTACTAAAATTGAAGATTGTAGTGTATTTGTGGAAAATGATTACTCCTCTTCTGCCTGGTGTACAGTGAGTACATTTATTCTAGCAGTCATGGAATATTGAGATGCAGGTATGAGATGCAAGCAGATGCATCCAGCTATCTTCAGAACATTTTTTCCTGGAGGGTCAGTTATTATTTGATGCAGAACATGCTAAGGAGGAAATACACAAGTTTGTAAAACAAAAAGTGATCAAACAGAATGGGATTCTACTTCTTATTCTTTTGACAATAAAGCTCTTAGAGAGACAGTGTTAGTGAAATATTTCCAATGTTCCAAATGAAAATACCTAGACAGACAGAAAAAAGTACAGGAATTGACTAGAAGAACCAGCAGTACACTGGAAATAAATCAGAGACTGGATATGAGAGATGGAGATCAACAGGAAGAAAGCCAGCAGCTCAGAATTTAATGAAAAAATATGGAATCACAAATCATCACTTACATTTATAAAATATGGCAGAACAAGGAAAACCTGGAAATATTGGACTTTTTTTTTACTTTGTTAGACTTGTAGAGGACTCCAAAGCATATGCCCTACTTCATGTCATTAATGTTTGGAAGAACATTAAGTAGAGGGAAAAGGAAGTAAAGAGGTAACAGTAAGTAAAACAGTTTTTATTCTTAACAGTATTTTAGTAAAGCATGACATATACTGCATATTATAAAGTAAAGCCTTTTCAGTTATTTTTGTGTGCAGTATGCATACTAAAATAGACACCCTTTTTCCTTCTTGCTCAGTTCTAAGAAATGTAGGTACTGTAATGTAGAAAGATAAGAAAGCCTGGACAAAAGAGCATGATACAAGTAAAATTAATATTCTTCTTCGTTCTTTTGCATCGGGGAATGACTGGATTAAGGCCCTTGGCTTGATCTAATAACACATTTTAAGGGAAATCAAGTAAACAAAATGACACTTAATGTAATAAAAAGTTTTTCTCTAGCAAATAAATATTCACAGTACAAAATGAGAAGCTTATAACTGAGGACAAATGTGTTTTGGGTTTCATTGATTTATGAAGACAAGCTGATAATAGCAATAAAACAGAATACTCTTCATTTTTTGAGAGTTTTCATTAAAACAAAAAGCCTTGAAAGATTTGACATATGCTCAAATGGATATGACAGGAAACAACTGGATAGAAGATCAACCTGCCAAATGTTAGTGTATGCATGCAACATAAAAACTAAAACTAGACATTTAAAAAAAAAGTTGTTATACATAAAAGGTGAAAATAAGAACTTCTTAGCATAATGACAACACTTTTTATATTATCTTTAAATGTGAATGATCTCACAGTGGTGAACTATATTAAAAATGCAGAGTAAGAATAGATATGCTACGTGAGACACATTAGGAAAAAACTGAGCATGTGAATTTGATAAAGAAAGGAAATTAAGGATGATTATTTAGAAGACTATATGGGACTTATATTAATTACTTACTGTGTATTAATTGCTAGGAGAGCTCCAATAGTGATATAAAAGGAAAAAAGATAATAATGCTAGATTTGTAGCAGTAGGGTCTATGGTTATCAAACAAACTAACCATCGAATGGCACATCATCTGCAAACCATTGAACATCCATTCCTCGAACGTGGACTTCATCAAAGCTGTGAGACAGGGAACGTAACTAGTTGGCCAACACTTCTCTTCTCACAAATGGCAGTATTTCAAACCCACCCAGGTGGGGGGCTTCACCCCCTACACCCCCACCACCCCTAACTATATACATATATATATATATATATATATATATATATATATATATATATATATATATATATATAGATATATATATATATATATATACCAACTCTGTGATTGCACTACAGTGGTGAAAACTGAGATAGAGAAGTGTTGGCCAACTAGTTACTTTCCCTGTCTGGCAGGTTCAATGAAGTGCATGTTCGAGGAATGGATGTTTGTTGGTTTGCTTTTGATGATGTGCTGTTCGATAGTTAGTCCTTTCAACAATTAACCATAAGCCCAAAGCAGTAAGGGGTTACTGGCATGTATTTATGTTTCACTTAAAACTGCTACAGTAGACCCTAAGAAAATGCTTTCATCAGGAATTATACTCTGGGACTGGAATATGATTTGCAAGTGAGGATATATCAGGGGGGCCTAGAAGGGATAATATAGCAAAAGAGTGAAGATATTTGAAGAAATGTATGAAAATATTTGATATGGAAGATGTGAATTCAGTAGTAGTAGCTTGGAAATAATTTTTATATTATTCTCCAAGGTCCAAAAAATGGGCAAGGCTAGACAGAAATTAAATTTCACAAGAACATGTGCATTTAATTGAAAGCGTTGATACACATCCAATAACTATTTTAGATCACATGCCAAAAGTAAAATTAAAATGCGGGGTAACAAAATAAAAATGCGACACTGACACTTACTCATCTGCCTGTTAAATAGAGAGAAATTTAAGGATTGGGTAGTGGAAATTATTTGGTAATTATTAGGGAAGGTAGAAATTTCTTCAGAAAATATAGCTAGGGAGTGGGACAAAATGAAAGTGGAGTTTAAAAATAGGGTAGAAATAAAAGAAAAAGATATGGTTAAGAAGTAACAATAATTATTTACAGGAACTGACACAGCATTGCAGAATATAGGGAATATTACAGAACAATAAGAAGTGCAACTACAGACCCCGGGATTCATGAAGCTCGGCGCAAGGCCGGCGTAAGGCTTGCGCCGGCGGTGCAGTGAATAGCCGGCGCAGTAGCGCCATATACATATTAATGAGAGTGCACCGGAATCACAGACACGTGCGTAGTGTACGTGAGCGAGCCCAGGTAGGATGCGCCTGAGGCGGTCTAAGCCGGGCAGGAGGTGAGCAACCTAATGTGCTGACAGCCACGGTCCGCCCACAATAGTAATGGCAGCAGCCAGGTCCCGTGCAGAATGAAACGCACGTACAGTATGCAACATAGTACCCGTCCCAAATTAACGGAGAAGCAAATACAAGCCACGAAGGCATAAGTGTACCCGTCCAAGGAGCAAAGGATACGATAAGACCGCTGCTCCCGCAATGCACCGTCAGTGTTTACACTCAGAGAAGGTGTACAGCCGCATGTCAGCGCCGCACCGACATAGGAGCAGCGACTAAGGTCACCACCTGTCCCACTTTGGTTGGGGCAGTCTCTATGGCCAGTTGTGTCCCGAAAAACGTATTAGAAATGGCTGATGTGCTACGATTGTAGGACACAATGATATCCCGTATTTAATGTAATGGTAGCATGAATTGGTTATTTCTGTAACAGAAATACCTAAATGACACAAGAAACAGAATAAGCAAGCAAATTGCCACAACAATAAGCTTATATTTAGGCAAACAAGTGAAGTTCTATGCTATATAGTGACCGTGTGTATGTGTCGGCCTGTAAAGTCAGATGTGAGTCCCGGAAATATCCCAGATCGGAAACTGGAAAAGGTGGAAACCCCAGTAGCGACATGGGCATGGTCACCAGGGTTACCTGCTGTCCCAATGTGCCATGGACAGTCCCTGATTGGACAGTTGTGTCCCTGCAACAATCAGAAAAATGGAAAATGACCTCCGATCCCCTGCCAAGAAAATTCCCGCAATATACATGTAATAGTAGCATAAAACATATACATTACTATATGAAACACAGACATGGCATAAGAAAATAAATAAGGAACCCAAATGCTTACAGAATAAGCTTATAGTATGGCAAACAAGTGAAGTTCTGTCAACTGCACTAGCAATGGGTATGTGTAGTCCTGCAAATTCCGAAGTTTCCACATAACATGCCCCACTATGGGCATTGGAAAAGGTGCCAACCATAATGGTCACAAGCAGTAGTGAGAGTACATAGCCGGGTAGCTGTGTTGACATAACAACAGTAAGGAAGCAAGATACCTCAAACACAGGCAAACATGTGCATAGCAACATATCCCACACCCAGCAACGCCTCTGTTGCATACACAGGATGGCGAATGTAGAAGTGTAATATCCAGAAGCAGAACCCATGCATTCGGATGTACTACACAATAGCCTCATTGTACATGTCAGTCCCACCCATGTATACCTCTGCACCCAAACCTGCTAGCATCCGTGTGCAGCTATACAACCACACACAATGTGCATACCTGAAATGTGGTAAGATGTTTGTGTTAGGCAATGCCACGCTGGCAAATACGCACTCCACATGTCACCAACCCACCGCAGGTACAGATATGTAAATGGCTGCATGTGAATGTGTCAGCAGAATGTGTACATCCCGCATGTAGTATGTACCCGCCCAAACCATATAGGTTTGCATACGACACGGTGCACATAACTGTACACATGTGGACAAGTCGGGTCGTTGGACCACCGTGATCGATGATTATCTATGCAGTGAAGACGATCACATATCACAGAACACGAGCCTACCAAACAGGACGCCCTAACAGGGTGCTACAGGCAAAGAAGGGGAAGCTGGGACATCACATGTGGAGAGTAGCACTGCCGGACGGACAAATACACACGGTCAAGGAAGGACGGAACAACATGCATATGGCCGGATGGATGTTGTTCAAAAATATATAGAAACACATATGAAGTTCCAGTTTAGACTCAAATACTATATAATGCATTGAATTGTACCGTATAATATGGCAGTAGAACTAAGCCTGCATGTAATTGGTGAAGCTAAGCTGTAGTGTGATGGAATTCTGAACCTGGCAGTAAGCAGTACAGCAGGCTCATGTCTGTCAGCATTAATTATTTGCTGGGTTACAGAACAATAAATGTATGTACATGCATAACAGCACTCATTCCCAGAGGAGGATGGCCTTGTGAGCTCTATCAAGATAACAGTACAACTCCTTACCAGAGAGACAAAGCAACGTATTAAGAAATTAACTGTCCACTGTATCGGAACAGTCTAGGGTCCTTGAAACAGCTACAATCACAGAAGGACACTGTAATGTACAAGGTGCCTTGCAAGGCTGTGTTATTCCCATGGGAAAACATTTTAAAAGCACGACCCCAGCACCCACGTATGTATAGACTATTGCGGACCATAGTGATGGAAATGCCCTGTGACCGACCACGACAGTAAGGTGGGCAAAAGCTGATTGTAAACACTATATAAAGAAACTGCTTACTGTATAGAGTCAGACAAAACTCACATACTTGGACTGTATATTATTTAGCCTGCCTGTGTACACTACTAAAACTTTCCGAACCCGAGCCTCCTGTGTTATCGGCTGTCACTTAGAAAAGCCTACTGATAACTACAGTCTGGTTTTAACAACTTATTTCACATTGTGATCCTTGTAATCCGGAATTCCCTTGGTAAGCTACAGGTCAGAGTGCATGGCTGGTTAGACATGTACGCAGGAGAATATGCATAAATGGTTCTTCTTGAATGAAAAGACCTCCGACTGAAATGTTGTGCGTAAAGAGGCTGTTTACTGTCTGATCTGTGGCTGAAAAGCGGAAAACTGGATCCCAAGAAGAAAACGTGCAGCCTTAAACAGGAGGCCCAGGTAAGGAGTGTTTGCCTTTTTGTCTCTATTGTAGATCAGGGACCAGACTACATTGTGTTTCTGTTAACAGTTGTGATAGCGGGTCGAACACCTATCCAAATTCTGTTAAATCTGAACATAGGTCAGGGGAACACACAGCAGAGTAAATAGTGATTGTAGACACTACAGTGGATACAGGGAAGGAGACACCACGTGGTATGACAGAAGGGTACGCAGCAGTCGGTAGAGGATATGGGAGATTATTGAAGAAACAGATCATGTGATCCGCTGCTTGACGGTGACGGAAGTATATGCAATCGCAGAGAGCACATAATGTGAGTTACGCAGCAAAATGGGGTAATAAATATGACATTGATGGTATATTACACAAAATATCACTACTGAAACATTGTAATCCCTGAAAATTTGATGCACATGTTCCAGGGTAAACACCTGTTCCACCCTGAGAGGGACAGTCCCTCTTTGGCCAGCCGTGTCCTGTAAACAAACCGAACAAATGGCAAATGTCCTGATATCTCAGGACAAACATTTCCCAGATATCTATCAAAATGGTAGCATAAAACAGTAAATCTGTATGTGGAACAGCAAAATATAATAATAAACAGAATAAGCAACTGAAATGCTACAACAATTGGTCGCTCTCCTGGCAAAACGTGAATTCCTGTCCTATGTACTGGCCGTGGGTATGCATTTTCCAGGAAAATTACACGCTCCAACACTAATGTCCCACATTGTGCATTTGAAAAGGTGGCAGCCCTAAGATGTGCAGGCGACAAAACAGCGACAATTGGGTATCCGCATGCACATCGGTGGACTGAGGTAGTGTACCAAGGGAACAGAACACTACAAATGGCTAAGCATCATACGCATACAGAGAAGATCATAATACAGTAGTACCGATAGCCCCCCACAACCCCTACCACCGATACCACATCCAGGATATTAAGCGGGAGGGCAGGCTAGTCCCCACACGTTATCCTGTGGCAACAGAGGTAGCACAACGAACAAATGTAACAGAAGCTATTGAAACCACATCCCGAACACATAACATACCTAGGGACACCCGAGTAAGAACACAGTACTAAAACAGAGTGAGGATATCTGTCAATTAATTGAAGTACTGAACCCTCATGCAGGACAGGAAGGCCAGGACCCAACCCCCATAGCGTATAGACCGTGGACACCAAAAGATATCTGTAAAGTCATAGAGGGAATTTCATCCACAAAGTAATCGCTATTCACCATGCAATACCCTGTATCTCCTGATCGAAACCAAAAGGGGAATGGCGGATGGTACAGTATGTACAAGCTGTAAATCATGTAAGAATACTTAGGGTAGCGTTGGTGCCAGACCCACACACTATATTCAATGCTATGAACATGCCACAGAAGTATCTTACCGTGGTACATATAAGCTATGCTTCCTTTGCAATACCTATACATCCACATAGTCCGGATTGCTTTGCATGTACAGTCAGGGTGACAGATACAGCCATACCCGGCTATCGCGGGGATACTGTGAAAGTACAACGATATTCTCACAGGAGATGGCTAGCTACATTCGGTGTTAACTCCACCCGGGGCCAGTCAAGTTCTACTTTATGTGGATGATATTCTGCTTGCGGCCCCTACCCAGCAGCAATGTATGGAAGATACAATAGCATTATTGAGAAAATCAGCAGAACAGGGACATAAAGTAAGCAAGCATAAATTGCAACTACAGAGAATACAGGTCAATTACCTGGCATATCTGGTATCCAAGTAGGGTAGAACATTACATGACGATAGGAAGGTAGCAATATAATAAGCACCCAAGCCAACTAACAAGAAGGGAATGATGTCCTGTCTGGGCCGACTAACATTTGTCAAATCTGGATACCAAACAATGCTGTGGAATCCGCTGTATTGTTTGCCTTTACCTTTAATACACCTATGGCAGCACAACACATACTACACTGGATTACAGTAGCAGAAACAGCGTTCTGCAGACTAGAACGATTGATAGCCTCAACAGCTGTAGTAGGTCTCGTGAATAATCATAACACATGTTGTCAGACCGTGCAGTGTAAGCGGAGATATATGACCACAGTCTTGATGCAACAGCAGGGAAGTAAGCAACGCTACATAGCTGACTACTCATTGCAGTTGGACACTGTGGCATGGTCAGTGCCACATTGTGTACAGGCAGTTGTTGTAGCACCCATGGCAGTACAGGCCCCGGCCGTAATGTTACTAGACCACCCTCTCACTGTGAGAATGTCTCATGCAGTTGCGATCAGTCTGCTGCAAGAGAAGATAGCATTCCTGACCCGTGCTAGACATTTGTCATGTTTGACCATACCACTGAGTCAACCTCATATGGTGTTTGAACGTTGTACAACATGAAACCTATCAACGTCACGTCCGACACCTGTGTATGGCACACCACACAGTTGCCTATACGAAATGGATTAAATAACTACACACAGACATGATATCACTGATATACCCTTAGATGATGCAGAGGTGACAGTTAATGTGTACGGATCATGTAGACAGAGTCCTACAGGAATGAATCAAGTAGGTTATGCAGTAGTTATTGATAATGACATTGTAGACGGACAAACCCTGCAGCATAACGTGTCTGCTCAAGCAGCAGAATAGATAGCTTTAACACGTGCTTGTACTGTAGCGGAAAACTGATGTGTGGACATATGTCCCGATAGTCAGTCTGTTGTCTGTACAGTGCATGTTTATGAGCAGCAGTGGAAGAATAGGGGAATGATAACATCCACTGGTAAACCGATTAATCATGCGCATTCAATCTTGAATGCATTAGACTCCATGCAGTTACCCACTGAAGTAGGTAATTGTAAATGTGCAGGGCATAGAAAGCAACAGGATAACAGTAGGAAAGGTAAGTGAAG